>NW_021318917.1:470484-500914 GCF_001605985.2 Dendrobium catenatum
GATATGGAAATCATCCTGGCCGATCAGTACAAATCTCAGAAGATCGGCCAGAGCATCGCCCTGAATGCAAAATGGACGATTAAAAATTGGCTTGATTGTCCAGGACGATCTCACGATCGTCCATGCCGATCAGTTCAAATCATAGGAAAATCGTCCAAAGCATCGCCCTGAATTCAAGCTGTCCGATTCTAATCGTCCAGCACATCGCCCTGAATTTGTGCTGGCCGATATTTATAGTCCATAAGTAACTAAGGTTTTTTTAAATAGATCGTCCTAGCCGATCCTATAATCATCCAAGATGATGTGATCGTATCAATTATCCTTAATTACTTCCTTGATTTGAGTGATTAATTAAGGCATAATTGTTAGTATCGTCCAGGCCGATCCAAGATCGTCCTGGCCGATTGCCAAAAATACAGAATACCTTAATTATTTATGACAGCAATTTCTTTCTGTTTTGATCCTATCATCCTGGCCGATACACATATCGTTCAGGCTGATTGGCTAATGACGGCTTCCTTAATTAAGAACCCCTAATTAGATTTTTTGTTTTAAGCCCAATCATCCTGGACGATGTAAATATCATCCTGACCGATTTGAGAAAAAATAGAAATTCTAAGTCTCTCAAGTGTGTGTGTAGGGTTACTTAGCATCAGTCTCTTTGAACATTACAAATTGACTCAAGAAGAGAAAAAAGCAAAGTACAGACTTACTCAACCCTAACCTACGCAATCTTGAACTGGCTTCGTTTGTTCGTCCAATCTTCGATTCCTAAAAAGTTAGAAGTAACAGGCAGTCCAAGAGAATCAATGGTGTTTGTGAATCATCAAAACATATGTCATGAAAATAGATTTACAATAGGGTCAACTTTTGGGCTAACTCAAAGTGGCCAAAACCACATGGACCCGAGCCATCTTCAAACTCAAGTCAAATTGAACCCAATTGCCAATTGCATTTGTGGCCAGACCCAGACCCATCTCCCACATCAAGCTGAGGGTCTGGCCTAACCTGGGTTGAGCCCAATTCAACCCAAACCGAGCAGATTTGGGTCAAACCAAGCCACCCGATCGAATTGGACCTCCCCAGGCCCAATTGAGCTCACCCTTGAGTCTAGCATGTCCCCATCGCTCTTTCCAGATCAACCAGACCCAGACCCCGGTCGGCGACGACCGAAACCAATAGAGAACAAGCTCCGGTGGTCCCCCCACTTTGATCCTGACCCAAATCCTTCCAAAGGCTGGGCTCACCGGCTTCAAGCTCACGAGCCCTCTGGGATAATGTCCCCATCCACCTAGCATCCATCTGAGGCCCAGCCCAGTTAATCCCGGCCGTCCAAGCTCGTAGGAGGTGGATGAATAGGGAAGCACATCCCAGAAGCTGCCATTTGATCCCATGCTTTCAAAATCACTCCCCAGAGCTCCCTCGTTCCTCCGCTCTCATTTTCCCAGCCGCACAGACTGTCCCGTCAATTCATTTTTAGCAAACTCTGGTTAATGCTTTTAGCACCGTACTCAAAGTCGTACCTCCGGCCATCCTCTGGTCCTATTGTTTGAAAGAGATTTGTTCACCTTCATCCTATGAAGCTGCCTAATAGAGAAGCTCATCTGTTGAGGCCTTCTTCGTGGTAATTTCTTGATCTTGAGCTCCCTAGATAGGCAGTTCAGTCAAGTGTGAAGGAAACCTTCACCCCAATAGATTTCCACCGTTGGATTGAAGGTTTCTACACCCCTGATCCTCCCTGTGAAATTTCAATAATGTTTGCTGACGGGATCGCTCGGATCATGCTTGAGAAGCCCTACAGCTTCGGGTTCGCATGGGAGGTTGAAGACATAATCCTTGCTGTTGATTTCAATCAACGATTCAGATTAGATCTCGCGGTTATGGAGATCGTTTGATCCCGACCGTCTGATCACTCATCCAATGACTATTGTTAACCGGACCATTATCCAGTCAGCCGCCAGTGATTGCCCCGCCAATTGTGATGTGCCACGAGTAAATCACAAGCTGACTAGGTAATTAAAGGATTTAATTTTACAAAAAATTAAGGGGAAATTTAAAAATTCATATCTCCCTACACACTTAACCAAATTAGGTGTTCTTAGGCTCATTATAAAGATCTCAAGGAGATCTACAAAAGCCCTATGATTTTAAGCTCTAATTGCATCTGTATTAAGTTTAATTTTAGTACTAGTGCTTTATTAATTATTATATTTATTGCTTAAATTGAATTCACCAAAGCCTGGAATTTTGGGAGAATGAATTTGGTCATGTCCCTGACATGTCCAAATTTTATCTCCCTATTTGAAGTGCCCAAGGGCATTATCATGCCAATTTTGGATTAAGGGTCATGGTTTAACCCTCAAATCCAAATTGGAACCATGATCTTTCCAATGAGGTTTAGGATTTCATTTTGAATGTGATGATGATGTGTAGCATAATGAGTCTAGGGCCAAAGATTTTTCCCTAACCCAACACTCGGATAGCTCCCTAGGATTTTTCTATGGCAACTTAGGGATCACCTTAGGTGGCTTGGTTAGCCACCTTAAAGAATTCTATTTATGCTCAAATTTGGTGTGTTTTTCCCTGCGATCAGGTGATCTTATGGTCCAAATTTCATTAGATTTTGTGCCCATTCGATCCACCAATTAGGAGCCAAAAGATTTCCCCCTTTAGAAATGACCTAAAGCTTAATTAATTAACTAAAAAATTCTTGTTAATTACTAAAATTGCATAAAATACCTCTAACTAGCCCTAATTAGTTCCTTAACCTTTATAAATTTAAATTCCTTTAATTTGACATTAAAATCCACCATAATTTAATTTTAACAAAAATTATTATTTAATTAACTTTAATTAATTAAAATTTATTAAAAATCCTAAAAAATCTTCAAATACTTACTAATCTCTCCTTAGATCATTTATAATCTTTGGAGTTGATTTCAAAAATTTTAGGACTCATTTGGTTTTAAATCACAAAAAGAGCTCTCTAAATAAGGTAATTAGAAAATTCAATAAATACCCTAATTTCTAAAATTCATTACTAATTATAGTAAATTCCAAATCAATCAAACTCAGTGGCTAATGACTCATAACAAAATCTAGTCAAATTAAAAAAAAGTCAACATTTTGGTCAACCTAAGGTCAAATTCGGGTCAAAACTTCTAAAAAACATAGAATTAAGTGTGCCTCCAGTCGAATAACTCATAATAAGGTCTAGTATTTATTAAAAATCTGAAACCTCTAATTTTCCCTCTAATTTTAAAAATCAACTTTTGACCCTTTAGTTAACATATCTAGATAATCCCTAAAACCCATTAATTCTTCTAAACTACAGAATTGTTTAAGTTGGTTAATAAAATTTTCAACCAATCTTTTAAAATAAATAACCAATCCTTTTAATATTAATCTATTCTCTTAATTCCAACTAATTTAAATTAACTTAATCAACCCTGATTACTACTAGGTAACGCAGGCCTACGAGGCTATTAGCTTAGCCCAAATGAGGCTAAAATAAACTTCACGTCCTCGATGTGAAACAAATGTAGTAATTATTTAACCCCTAAAATATATTTAAATAAAATTCTTATTATATTAATATTTAAACTCTAACCTAAATCTCTCTTTAAGCCTTAACGAATCCAATATTTTGGATCACTTTAATTAACTACCCAGCTTAGGATCTACCCCAGCTACATGACCTTCTACACACACTATAGATGGTTTGCTAGGACAACCAACTCTAGATATAGGTTAGGCCGGTGTTTACTTTTCTATTGCGTGCTAGATTTTTTATGATTTTACTACATGTTGTGGATGAAATTGCCTTGCTGTGTCTACTTACTTTTTATTGCACTCTGTGGATGATTGATGTGTTTTGCGACTAGATTACCCTTAGGATAGGAATGATCTGGATGTTCACATAGTTTTTTGCAGGCGGCCACACTCATGCAGGGCAATAAAAAGGGGGGCTAAATTAATAAAATACAATTATAAATATGCTTGCATAAATGCTTCAGCTGCTAAGCCCCCAAATAATAAAAAGAGCATGGCCAGTGTGTTTATTTATTTTTCTACACATATATAACTGCTTGGGAATATATTTTTTATTTATCATCTGCTTAGGATAACCATGCAGGGGAGTCTAGAAATTTATTTCATATTAAATATAATTTGTGCAAAAGTTAAATGTTGTAAAAGTAGAGTTTTGAGTTGGGATACATAGATCCAAAGCTTGGATTACAAAGAGAAAAGGATACCCCTTAGGGAAGTAGCCATTTTCTATTTGGAAATCTAAATTAGGATCACTTCTTCCCTACCCAAAGAAAAAAGAGTTGCCTTCCCCTCAAAGGAAGTGCCCTCTTATCCATTTGGGTAGCCTACTACAAAGAATCCAAGGAGCTTGAAAGAAAGGAGTCTGAAGGAGAATAAGATTGAAGAATTAAAGACAAAAAAAAGTATCCCACTCAAAACCACTTACCTCTCTACTATGTTTAGAATCCGGGTTGTTGTTAGTGGTCCCTGAACACTTTACTTTCTATAAGACTCTAGTTTACAATAAGCAAGGAAATTTTCTTATGGACATTTAGTAATTAATTCATTTATATTTGATGTGTTGAGATGATTTCGTATTGAATTACCTACTTTTTCTATTTTTTTTTGTGCTTGTGTGCCGCTTTTACTTTCACCTGGATACGTGAGACTCGTGAGGGTGTGAAATTTTTATATTCATAATTATAAAGTTTAAAATTTAGAGAGTCTAAATAACATAGAAAGATAACGAATCTAGGGAATTAGTCGAGGATCGACCCCGGGGTCGCATGCATATTTCTGCACTTCTTCTTTCCTTGCTTTAGACCCTTCCCCGCCTGCGGGTAAAGTCTGGATAGGCAGACCTATAAGGATGAGGTGCCGGACCTGGGGAAGCCTAGTCTTCTAAAAAATTATTTTCTAAGCCAGTTTTTAACTTTCAAGCATTCATGATTTGAAGTTGTTGACTAGCAAGAATTGTATTAGAAACAAATTAAAAGTGTTAAAATTTTAATTGCATTAGTCCTAATCATTTTGCACCCAACATAAGTCAAAGGGGCCAATTAGGAAAATCTCTAGATGTCGGACCTGGCTCTCCAAAACCTTAAAGAAAATGTCTCTATCACTCTCTCATGAAAGACCAGACTCATCTATTTTAAATTGATTAGGTGGTTAGCTGGCCCCCCAATCCAGGCCAAGGTAAGTCCAGGTTATGCACTGCATTAGTTAGGTTTGGATGACTGTGGTCTAGTGTCCAAATTAGATTTAGGATCCAGGACAGATCTTTGATTGTAACACCCCAAACTTCATAAATTTAATTCCAAATTTCTAATAAAATGCTCAACTCGAATTAAATATTCTTTAAATCTAAAAGGTAAAGCCCAACACTTAGATTAGGTTGGGACACTTTTGGATGGTTCTGGAATCTCAAAGTGTCCCCTACTTTTTTTCCTTTGATCCTGATAATAAGTGCTCAATTTTAATCCATTCCCTTATGTGCTTCCAAAATTCACCTCTTTTTGACATCACTCCTAAAAAATCTAACAAAATTTTATCACTATTTTAATCTAGAGTTTTCGTAGGGGACTCTGTCTCCCTATGATGTAATTAAATACGAGGGCTTGCGCTCGTAAGAGATTTAGAGCCACACACTCACATGATTTTAAAAATTGATTTTCCAACATTTTTATTGGATTCCTTTGGGAAAGATCAAAAGATGATCGTTATTATCACATTCAAATAATTATTATTGAATGGTATTTTCTCCCTTTAGGGAGATACATCTTTCCTTGATAAAGCTTTGGATATGAACTTAATGATCACACTTCTTGATTATTATAGATGGATATTTAGTTGAACCTCATTTTGATCCTTCGAGGCCATATAAAGTTCTCTTTAGCATCCTGTCACAACACTCAAGATGGAATTTATAATTCTAAATCTGAATACCGTTATAAAATTTTATTTTCACCTTTCAAGGTAATATACTTTTTCTAACGAGTCAATTCAATTTTAGAATTAGAATCCAATCTCAATTCCAAAAGAAAACGAAACTTTTTAAAACCTATTTTCAAAATTCCATCAATAGGAATTGTTGAATAAAGAGCTATCTATGGAAGAATTGGAGATGGTTGTGAACCAAGCTGGAGAAAGTGTTTCACCAAAGTAATGACGGAATTTCATACTCATTTCTTAAAACATATTGAAGCATTATTAAATTTGATTGTTGGAATGCCATTAACCATTTTTTCCAATCGAGGAAGACGAATATGGACTGGAAAGAAATTTTACTTGTTCTTATTCCTAAGGTATTAAATCCCACTGTACCGAGCCAATACTAGCCTATTAGCCTATGTAAATTTGTTTACAAAATTATGGCTAGAATATTGTTAAACAGAATGAAGCTTTTGGTTCCAAAGTTAGTTTCAATATAGCAAGTTGATTTTGTTAATTGAAGATTTTTAGGAGATCACATTCTTGTGGCAAAAGAGGTTTTTCAAAAATTCAGGACTTCTAAGTCTTCAAAAGGACTGTTTTCATTTAAAGTTGATTTAGAACAAGCAAATGATAGTATGTGTTGGAAGACATTAAGGCAAGTATTGGAATACTTCAGATTTCTTGAAAAGTTTTCTTTATGGATTATGGAGTGCGTAGAAAATCCTAAATTCTCTTTGATTATTAATGGTAAAGTTTCGAATTGGATTCATACTAAGAGTGAATTTTTTCAAGGATGTCCACTTTCTCCTTTTTTGTTCATTCTATGCTCTCAACTGCTTACTAAAGGGTTGAAAAAGAAAGAAGAATCATTGGGTATAAAAATGGGTAATAATATGCCAAAGATTACTCTATCTTTTATATGCATACGACATCTTAATTGTTTCTCATGCTAAAGTTAGCAAAGTGAAGGAGATTAAATTTTTATTATCAGATTTTTGCTGCTGGACAGGGCAAAACATTAATGTGAATAAAATAGCAATCTTGTTTGGCAAGCATGTTAAAAAGAGAACAATGAAATCAATTGAAAGGATCATGGGGTTTAAGGTGGTGAAGGAGTTCACGTATCTTGGTGTTAACATTACACTAAGAAGTTTAGTTGCTGCTAATTTCTATTTCTTAATTGAGAAAGCATTAAAGGTAATTGGAGTATGGGGGAGGAAAATTTTATATCTAGCAGGAAAATTCATGTTGATAAGAATGGTTTTGCTATCAATTCTTTTATTATATTGCTCTTTTTATTTGATCTCGAAAGGAATTCTAAAACAATTGGATAAATTGAGTAGGGAATTTATTTGGAACAAATAAGATGGGAAGGCGAGTCTGCACTATATTAGCTGGAACGATTTATGTAAACCAATTAAAGATGGAGGAAGAGGTATTCATTCGTGTGTGAGTGTTGTGGGACCTCTGAGAGAAAATTTGGCTTGGAGTAATTCAAGACGAATGTTCCCTGCTGTATAAATTCTTTAAAAAACATATATGGCTCGAATGGTGGATAAATTGGTTATGGGAGAGGAGCATTATCTACTTGCAAATTCCTGTATAATGGAAAGAAAGCTTTGGAATCTATAGTCAAATGGAGAGTGGTTAATGGTTGTTCCATTGATATCATGTAAGATATATGGATCCTTGACAAAATTTTGAACAAATGGCCTACATATGTCTCAGTTTCAGAATATCAAAACCATATGGTAGACTCTCTAATTATCAATGATGAATGGAATTTTCTGAAATTACAAACTTTATTTAGAGAGGAGCTTATCAGACTTATTCAAAGGGTGAAGATTCAAAGTGATCAAGATGAAAATCATCTGGAGCTCATTCATCAAAACTTAGGACATTCAATTTCTTCTATGGTTTATAAGGCTTCGGTAATGCATAATGTGGAATGTTGGTATTGGAAATGCTTTAAAATAATCAAATTAAGCTCTGAAGTGGAGGTATTCTGGTGTCAGATATTTAACAATGCTATTCCAACCTTTTAGTTTTTATGTCAGAGAAGAATTCAAAGCTTGTTTGAATGTCCTAGAGGATGCGACATAATTGAGGATATTAATCATTTGACGGTAAAATGTGGAAAATTGCAGGAAGTTATTGGTTATCTAAACATATGGGAATTTGGATATCAATTTTTTGAATCCTTTCAATAGTGCTGGAAGTGGATGGAGAAGTATAGTAAAATTCATGGTTTCCTCATCAATATTTATTGTAAAGATGTTTATCTAACTTGGAGATTGAGGAACAAATTAGTACATGATGGAAAGGAAGATAATTCTATGATCATAGCTTCAAATGTCGTAAGTTGTGCTTCCATTTGTTATATGAAGGATGGAAGATTGGGACACTGGGGTACTAATTAGTCTTCAAGACTGTCAGATCATTGGTATCCTCCTCCTTCCAACTGGATCAAGGTCAATGTAGATGCTTCTTTGTTATAAGCATATAAGGGTGGTATTGGAGTAGTTCAAGACAACAAAAGAAGATTTTTATTGGGATATGGTAAATCATGCATTCATTGGGATATATCTAATTTAGAATTCTTGGCGGTGGAAGTTATAAATGAAATCATGAAAGATTGGATGCTTGATTATCAAGGTATCATTATGGAAGGTGACAACTATAATGTCATTAAGCTTTTAAAGAAATTGGGAGGAAAATGGAGAGATGAACTATTATTTGTTAAGGATCACAAATTTATTTTCTCCAATTGGGTAAATAGAAAATGCAATAAGTAAGTAAATCTTTGTGCTAACTATACTATTCTTAGGGATTTCTTTTGGGAAGATTTAACTTAATATAATGTTCCTCTTTTGTTTGCTAAACTTGTAAAGGAGGAATCTATTGTTTTTAGTTTGTAATTAGGTTTTCTTTTTTAATAAGAGAATTGGCAATTTGATTGCTTTCTTCAAAAAAAAAAAAGTTTCAAGTTATCTTGTTCAGAAACTAGCAAAGCAGGAACTCCTTTAATGGTGGAATAAGTAAAATAAAAACCAGCATCTATCGTGGAGGCACTACCAACCAGAACATCACAAAAATACTAAGTTTTAGTTGAAGAATCATTACCTGAAGCATCAAAAAACCTTTTTAGTTCCAAAAGAGTCAGTCGGAGGAATACCCCAAGGGGTCGTAATAGTCGAAGATGGCCCTACCACCATCACAACAAAACTACAAAGAAAAACACTAAAGGCCAAAGGCCTTAGGCAAAGAAAAAATGGAAATAAACCATAAAGCAAGATAAAAAAAAAACAAAACCCCAAAAAAACTATAGGAAAAACATGAAGAGAATAGAGGAAACCCTAACGCTAGAGCTTAAGCGCGCCACAGGAGAGGAGAGCTGAAAGACTAAAGTACTCTTTTCAAATAGATAGAAAAACATTAGTCTATCTATCATTGCAGCATAAATTTAACTATACATATTTAACAAAAAATGTAAAGAAAGTCTTATGGAACATTTATTATCCATAGTGATTTGATGATGTAGGGACCTTGCCAGATGCTGGTTAGTTTTCCTAGTATGGTGTGACTAGTGGTTGCATCATCCTTCTTTAGGACCAAGTCACTGAGTCAAAATATCTTCCATTTGGTGTGCATGTTATAGTATTTCTTTTCAGTTCTCTATTGGATTTTCTCTTATGAGAGGTTGTCTTGAATCCATATTTCTTCTAGTAGGTTAATAGAAATTTATAGACCTCTTAGTTTGATGCTATCCATTTGTTGATTATATTCTAGGTTATAGTCAACAACCCTTGATTTAACAATTCAAGCTCTATTGGAAGTATAACCTTTGTTCCATGCAGAGGTGAGAAATGGGTGTGATTGATTTCTATTGATAGAGTCATTTTGAGAGCCCAAAGTATTGAAGGAAGCGTTTTATCCACTTTCCTTTAGTGTCTTTGATATTTTTCTACAGAAGGTTGAGTATGAATTTGTTTGTGGATTAAACTTGTCCATTAGTTTAAGGGTGATGAACATATCTAAACTTAAGAAAAATTCCTTTGGCATTGATCCACTTGGTGAAGTAGTCCATCATGACTAAAATGAATCATTTTTGCCCATGACTAGTGGGAATGAGCTTAACAAGTCCATTCCCCACATGGAAAATGGTCAATTTATCAAATACACTTTATTAGAATATTGCAACTACATTAAAATAAACTTCTAACATTATATTCATCACCTTGAGAATTCTTCAGTATCTTTTCTTAGAGTAGGCCAAAAGTATCCATGCTTGAGAATATGGTAGGTGAGAGAGTGTCCGTCAAAGTGGCTTTAGCATTCACTTGAATGGTTTTCATTCAGTAATTCTTCCTTTTTGTCTTCTTGAACACATTTGAGGTTGAGTGTTGATGTGAATCTTCTAAACATGTGGTCAAATATTAGCAGGAAATTAACTTCTTTTGCTTTGTATTATCATTGATTACTAATCTCGGGATCAATTGAACCACTTTGAGATAGTTAATGTAAGGATCCCTCCAACTCATGATGCGTGGAGCTGAGGAGTTGGGTTCTATTTGTGGAACTTCTTCTTTGAAGGAGGGTATGAAGAAATTTATGGCCTGTTGTTCACCATTGTTCCCTTCCTTATAAATGAGGTCGGGGAGCTGATTCTAATCCCTCGAGATTTGAGTGATTTCATAATTCTCAAGCTTACTAATTTTGGCTTTAACATTGTGTAGATATTTGGAGAGAATCTAATCTCTTACTTCATATTCACTAATAATCTGGTTCACCATGATCTAAGAGTATAATTATAATGTAATGCATTAATATCTAATTTGTAGGTGACTTATAATCCTACTAGTAAGGCTTCATACATAACTTGAATATTGTTGATTGGAAATTTAAACTTCATGACTTGTGTGATTATTATCCTAATGAGACTCTTCAAAATAATACTATACCAACTCTTTGCTCATATGATACACCATCCATGTGTAACATCTAACAAGGTAAGGCTATCTTAGGATTTATAGCTTGATGGGTGCATATAGTAACAATAAAAAGTGCCTATGCTTTTATGGATATCATCTATCTATATATGTTTGCAAATTCATTATGTTTCATTATATGTTATGAGTCATAACTTTATAGCTGAGATGACTAGTGACCATAAAAGCATTTTCATGTTCTGGTACCTTTATATTGTGCCTTAGAGCATATGACTGATGTCATAGACTAGACAATATTCCCATCCTTCTTCTCCAATGAGGACAAAAGAGATAATATTTTCACTAACTCTGAGGTATAATAGTAGGTTTTTATATAGCTAAAGGCTCTTGAGGATTGGGGATGAAGTGAAGAGAATTTTAAGTTGATATAAGGCAGCTTCGTAATCATCTCCATAAGGAAATTTCTTGGCATATCTAAGAGTTTTGAGGAAGGGGTCGCATCTCGCTCCCAGTTGAGAGATGAATCTGTTGAATCTAGTGATCCAGCCAGTAAGCTATTAGAATTCTTTGGTTATTCTTAGCATCTTCAGGTTGAGTAAGTATTGCACTTTATCAAGATTGACTTTAATTTTGTTTGAGTGTAAGAAACAATCCTAAGAATTTTCTTGTCCCTGCTCAATAGGCACACTTGAGATAATTTAGCCTCAAGTTGTATTTAAAAGTTTATGAAGGTTGTTAAACCTCAAAGAATTAGCCTATGATAATTTAATTTTTTTTAACAAAAATAAAATCTTTTTTATAAATTTTTTAATATATGAAAATAAATTATTTTTATCAGTTGATGTGGAAGCGAATTAATTTCATAATAATAAGAAAATAAGAGTTTTCAACCACATAATTAATCACAAAAAATAAAGCATGGAAAATAATAAGAATGAATGCACTAGAATTTATTATGGTTTGGTCCAACTTGACCCATGTCTACTCCCTAGAAACCTTCGTTCAAGGTATCACACTAAAATTAGTCTCTCATTTTGCTTCCATAACAAGGCAGAGAAAACCATACAAAATATCTTCCACCAACCTGATGTGACAAAGGACCTTTCTTTTTTTCACCCTCCTAGTGAAGGAAGAGAGCCTGAAATCCTTTTTCTTTCCCCTAGAGAAGGCAGAGAACCAAGAATCCTTTTTCTCCCTCCTGGATATGATAGAGAACCATGGACTAGTGCTGTAGAATGTCTCCCTAGAGCGACTAAAGGATCAAAGAAGAATATTAAATAAGATAAGCAATAACCTTGCTTTGAGTAACCTTATGAATCCCTCATAACTCTCCCTCACAAAAGCTCTCCCTATCTTCTCTCCCAAAGCTCTCTTAAACTCCTTCTATGTGCTCCCTTTAAGGTCATTTAGCAGCAAAAGACTTAGAATAAAGTCTAAATAAGAGTTTAAATAGAGAGTCTCTCAAAAAGCCCTAAATTTCAATTTGCCAACTTTGATCATCTCCAATGAGGACAAAAGAGATAATATTTTCACTAACCCTTTTAGGCAGTACAAACTATATTATCTTGTAAGATCACTTCAAGAGTTTGTACTGATCATCTAGTATGATAGGTAATGAGAAAGTATTATCCCATTCAAAGTTTAGTTTGTACAGTGCAAAATTGGAGGGTCGTCCTGTATGATTAATTGACAAACTATGGCATTTCATCTTGGATGATAGGCGATGATAAATTATAATCCCATGCATCACTCAGGTCATATAATATGATTGTCCCCAATCATTTTGTATGATTTAATTGATCAAATTAATCATAATTATTTCCTAATCATAGGATCAATTTAGGCATGATTGTCGTATATTATATAGTACAATGCATATCATATAGTATGATTAGAAAAAAATTTAAATTATAAAATATTGACTAATTTATTATTTGCAGCTATTTTCAGGATTATACCTGATCATCCTATACAATAAGGATCGTGCGATACGATTGGCTTAATCAGTCATAATTAATAGAAGTGCCCTAACTAATGCTTTTTATGGTTAATTGATTGTCCAATACGATGTAAATTATATAGTACGATTAGTTTAGAAAACTTGTCTTCTTCCTAACTCACTAAGTCACCCTCTTGAGTATGTGTATGCAAGATTTCTCAGCTTTAGGATCCACCACAATACAGGATTGACTCAAGAAAGATAAATTGTATATAATTACAAAAAATACATACTTTGATCCTAGTATACCTAATTTTGAGCTAATTGAAGTTACAAGTAAACATTGAACATTAAATATTGGTAAGCAGGGCAAAAATGATATGCAATAAACTTAATTATAAAGAGATAACATAGTAACAAAATAAATAATATTTGTTACCATCAAAATTACAAGACTTGGGTCAAGATTTGCAACATTCTCAACCTTTTTTATGATGGAAAATATTGTTGTTTTATGTTTCAAAAGTGTTTTGATATTCCATAAGGTCCCCTTTACAAAGTAAATTCTTTCAAAAATAGGGGAGGTGTTGGTTTTGTTTTTTTTTTTTTAAATGAAAAAAAATAACACATGACAATAGAACATATAATACTAGGAGACAAATATAGAATTAAATATTTTAAAAAAATTACAATCTACCAACAACATGCTACTACCCCTTTTAACATTACAAAAAGGAGAAAAAAACAAAAAAAAATAGTAAACGATAAACAATAGAAAGTATAGGAGTTAAGAATCGAACAATTTCTAAAAATTATAAATCTAACTTATATATAAAAAAAATTTGTATGAAATGCATTGACAAAGCTTAAACCCAAAAAGGTTATAGATTCAACTTCTATTAACCCTAGGTCAAGCTCCTTACATGTTAAAGTTTAACAAACCAAAGGCACCTCCAAGGACAAACAAAAGCACCATCCACCCAACCCGATAAGGAGCTTGACCTACAGTTTGCTTTACAGAAATATATCTAAGAGAATAGCATAGCAAAGTGATAAATCAAAAATTATGATTTTGAAATTCAAGTATCAAAGATATCAATTGGAGTACATGTTAATGATTTTGAATATTAGTTTGCTTTTTCTCAATTTGAGTAAATTTTAATGATGAATCAATAATGTACTCATCTTTTTTTCTTTTTTAACATTCTCTTTTGATTTTTCATACATGGAGCACATGTTAATGATTTTGAATATTAGTTCAACATTTATCCCTCCAGCAATTCTAATTGAATTTATGTAAGGATTTAGTAAGATTGTTAATTCCATAATTAGGTGTACAATGATGTTCAGAATTTATGTTACAAATTTATTCCTTAAACTCAATTATTCATTCTTCAATTTAGTAGTCAGTGCAAGAGTTTATAGCTTCTATGATAAATACAAGTCAATGACTTAAAATTATTACTTTGTTAATTATTTAAGGTTATCAAAGTATGAATTAATATGTTTTGTTCATTCAAAATATCATCTATCATATTAATATTCTTATTAATTTTAGATATTTTTTAATTACTTTTTCATTTTAGCTAACTGAACAATGAAAGTGAAAATGAATTGTAGAGGATAATTTTTAAGAGTTAAACAAATACATGAATTTAAATTAAATGTAAGTTGAATTAACACAATAATGTAAATATAAGTAAACAATAAAGTAACAAAAAACTATTACAAAATAACATAATACATAATGAAAGAACTAAATAACTGAAAAGAAATTCAGACACAAAACACAATTGGGTTGTCTCCCATTAGCACTATGTTTAAGGACTTCAACCAAAGTACACCACGTATTCTTTTTTAGAACAAACCAAATTAGTGATATTTCTCAAATGATGTATGGCCCCTAATAAAGAAGGCTTCAATCTATGGCCATTGATTTTAAAAAATACAAACATTTCTTATCATGAATTTCAATAGCTTTGTAGTGAAATACTTTCATAACAATGAATGGTCCTGACCAATTGGATTTTAGTTTTCCCAAAAATAATTTATTCTTGATCTAAAGAGTAAAACCTCTTATTTAGGGGTAAATTCTTTCTTAGGAAGCTTACGATCATAACATTTTTTTTAAATTATCTTTAAAAATCTTGGCATTTTTATAAGCCTCGTTTCTAAATTCTTCTAATTCATTCAACAATCTCAAACTTTTTTCTTTTGCTTTCTTAAGATTGAAATTTAATTCTTTCACTGCCTAGAATACATTATACTCTAATTCTACAGCAAGGTGACAAGCTTTTCCAAAGACTAACTTATAGGTACATATTCCAATAAAGGCATTTAGAAGTAGTTCATTAGTCTCATAATGCATTATCTAATTTAATAGCCTAGTCTTTCCTATTAGAACTAACATTTTTTATTTTCAAAATTCTTTTAATCTCCTTATTACTTATTTCATCTTGTCCACTAATTTGAGGATGATAGGCTATTGCAACCCTATGTTGAATATCATATTTAACTAGTCTTGTTTCTACTCTCTTATTATAGAAATGACTTCCCCCATCACTAATTAATATTCTTGGCATTTCAAATCTAAAAAATATATTTTTCTTTAAAAATTTAAGTGCAACCTGAGCATTGATTATAGGTTTTCCACTCCTTCAATAAATTTTGATACATAATCAATAATAATAAAAATATAGTGGTATCATTGGGATTGCACAAATGGTCCTAACAAATCTAATACCCAAACATCAACTAACTCAATTTATAAGATAAATTTAAGGCATTTTATTTCTTCTAGAAATATTGTCTACTCTTTAACATTGATCACACTTTCTAACATATTCATTAACTTTTTTAAATAATGTAAGATACTAAAATCCTGATCGGAGTACCTAAAAGCATTTCTAAATCCTCCAAAATTTCCTCCTTAATATGAGTCATAACATTCCTTAATTATGGATTCTACTTCTTCCTCAGTGAGACATCTCCTAATGATTTGGTAATTAGAAATTTTGAGCAAATATTGTTCATCCAAAAAAAAAATATTTGGCATGATGACAAATTTTCTTTTCTGAGTAGAGGATAAATCAAATCGAAGCACAACACAAACAATAAAATTGATAATATTATTATATCATGCTAATCTACTCAGATGTAAAGAAAATAGTTTCTCATAAAAAAAACTCATTAATTTCAAGTTCATTAAAAGCATGTTATTCAATTGTAAGTCTTAAAAGTTGGCCAACAATTTAATTTTAAGTTCCTTTTCTTTCTAAAACTTATACATCAAATTCATGTAATAAAAGAATCCACCTCATCAATCTAGATTTGATGTCCTTTTTTGTCATAAGGAATCTGATTGTAGAATTATCATTGTATATATTTACTTTTGTGCCAATCAAATAAGACCAAAATTTACCAAAAATAAAGACAATGGCTTGTAATTCATTTTCAATGGTGTTGTAGTTACATTATGCAGCATTCAAAGTTTTGCTAAAATAAAAAAAAAAAAGAAATTTCTATCTTTCTTTTGGTCAGGAACAACACATATAGTAAAATCACTTGTATCATACTTGATAATAAAAGGCAAGAACCAATGAGGAGCAATAATAATAGGTTATGATGGTTCAAAGTTTTAAAAGCTTCAAGACATGCAATATCAAAAATAAAAGAAAATTTCTTTTCGAACAAGTGAATAAATCTTTAAAGGAAAAGTTCTTTTAAACCTCCTATAAAATTCTGCATGTCTAAGGAAGCTCCTAGTTCCCTTAAATAAAGTGGGGGTTGGCAATTTTTCTATTACCTGAACCATGCTTTATCTACCACTAGTACTTAAAGATTTTAAGCCCTAAAATAATTCCCTTAGTCACCATAAATTAACATTTCTTTCCAATTTAGTACTAAATTTGTTTCTATGCATCTTTTAAAATAATTATTAAATAATCAAGATCTGTATCAAAAGTAGTACCAAACAAAAAATAAAATCATCCATAAAAATTTCAATGCACTGCTCAATTAAATATGAAAAAGATAGACATCATGTACCTCTAAAATATACCTAGAGAATTACAAAGTTGAAAAGGAATTCTTTTAAAGTTAAATGTCCCATAAGGACTGGTAATGATGGTTTTATCCTAGTCCTCAAGTGCTATAGGAATATAATCATATCCTAAGTGTCCATCTAAGAAATAATAGAAATAATATCATGCTAACCTATCTAGTATCTGATCAAGGAAAGGTAAGAGGAAATAATCTTTCTTAATGACTTTGTTTAGCTTCATATAGTTTATTCAATTTCTTCAACTAGGGAATATCCTAGTGGGGATAAGCTCATTGTCTTCATTTCATACTACAGTCAAACTACCCTTCTTATAAATATAATGAATAGAACTAACCTAAGTACTATCTAAAATGGGATAAATAATTTTTGAATCTAGCCATTTAAGTATCTCGTTTTAGGAGGGAGGATTAGCTTTTGATATAGAATTGGCCTCCATTAAAATCTTATGCATATAGAGTGTGGGGTTAATTCCTTTGATATTAGTTATAGTCCATCCAAAATCTTTCTTACAATCTCCTTAAACCCTTATCAACTTGCATTCCTATTCTTTTTCCAAGCTAGTAGAAATTATCACATACAAAGTTTAATCTCTACCTAAAAAGCACACTTATAATGGTTGAGTAAAACTCTAAGCTCTAAAATAGGGGCTTCCTCTATAAATGATCTTAGAGCTTTACACATAGATAAAGTATCTAAAGTCTCAAACTTCTCCCTAAATATTTCAGTAGCATCTCCAATAGGTTGAAAATATTCTTCTAAGTCTTCAAGTTTTATTAAAGTGATGACTAAATTTCTAAATTTATATAGATTTTAAGAAAAGTTTGGGTTCAAGAGATTCAAATATAAAATTTAGGATTTAGATTATAAAATAGTGATTTAAGGTTTAGATTGGAGTTAGATTTAGAAATTAAATTTTAGATTTTAGAATGAGAGAATAGCCCTTTTGGGGATAGAGAAATTGAGGAGTGTATACAATCTAGACTTATATATACCTAGAGTGGATTACCAACTAACAATCCTAACAAATTTTCTCACGCTGCTCAGCCGACCTAGAGAGAGAACATCTGGAATTCTAGAGAGAGAAAGTTTGCTGAAGGTTTCAATTTCATTTTGCGCGGGCTTTTCATGATCGGTGGAATTGGCGCCAGAGGATCGCTGGCAGTTATTTGCCGGGGTTCATGAATGCTCTGCGTTCTTCTGGCTCCTTACAAGCTACTGGTAAGGTTTCTAATGGAATTGTGATTAGAGAAGGGTCAAGACCTCCGAGCAATCAAACTTTTGTTGAGGGTAAGGGGAAGAATGTTGTGATGGTGGATTTGGCTGCTAAGAAGTTTATGGGGGAGAAGAGAAATCCAGATTTGGCTGTTCTTGAACCTAAAACTTCGGATGATTTAATTTTACGGGTAAATAATTTATCTGGAGTTCTTGATATGCAAAAGGATCGGAATGTTGTTAAGGTTCTGCCGGCGATTGTTGATCAGAAGGTTGATGAAAATTTGATTGACGATGAGGGCCCTGTAAAGGTTTTAGAGAATTATGAAATCTTGAAGGTGAATCCGATTGTTAATTCATTTCAGAAAAGTAATGGTGAGATTATTGATGCATGATCGAAGCCAAAGCATATCAAGATTTCATTTAACAGGGATCAAGTTGAATTTTTTGAAGATGGGATTGCAGTGAGATTAAATTCTAAAATGGAGGTAAAGAACTCAGAGATTTTGAAGGATTCAGTTGTAATTAAAGAATTGGGCAGCAACGTACCTTTTTCAGTGTGTAGTATTGAATTGAGGCGGCAATGGAGCAAGTAAGGTGGTTTTCATATGACTTCAATTGGCATGAATTTCATATTATGTTCGTTTAAAATGAATGAGGTGGTAGAATAAATTTTGAATGGTGGCCCATGGTATGTAAGTGGATTTATTGTCGGTATGGATAGATGGTCCCCTGCTTTTGATCCAAATTCGTTTAAGGGTATTTCGGCTCCAGTTTGGATCAGGCTCCCGTGCTTGCCACTGTATTGTTGGGATGAGGATAATTTGGCGAGAATTGCATCTTGTTTTGGAACCCCAATGTACTTAGATGGCAATACTTTTCGTTGGGGAAAGCGTAAGTTTGCTCGGGTTTGTGTTAGGATTGATTTGGAGAAAAAGCTATTTAATGGTGTTTGGGTAGATGGTTCAGCTAAGAGGTTCTTCCAACGTGTGGAGTACGAGAAGATTGATCTTCTATGCTACCAATGTGGAAAAGTGGGTCATGAAGCTAGTGCTTGTCCGGAGAATGTATCACTTGGGATTCAAGACCAGAAGTTAAGGAAGACAAATGCAGTTAATGAGGAAGATAGTAAGGTTGTGACTGACGGTAAGAAATCAGTGATCAGTTCAGAATTTGGCCCTTGGATTCATGTTCATTTTAAAAACATATGGGTGTTCAATAGTAATACTAATAATAGGAAAATAATTGGTGATAAGGCTATTGATGAGAACATGAGAAGTAACAGCCAGAATGTTGCTGTCTAGAAGGAAAATTAGTTGAAGAAAGAGGCAGAGGTTGTTGTTGAAAAGTTTGTCCGGGCCCCAGATATTTGCCCAGATTTTGAGAGATCTGTGGGTGTTAAACCTCCAGAAGTTCAGTTAATCAATAGATTTGCTACGTTAACTGATTTCAGTGAAGAAGAAGACAGTGGTAAGATTGAAGAAATTGATAAATCGAAGGAGAAGGATATGGATGTTGCTGATATAGAACTCAGTCATACGGGTGTAGGGTCTCAAAGTGGTGCTGCTAAAGTGAAGTTAGCCAAGGAGTTGAGATCTTTAGGGCCAGTTGAACCAGATTATAAGAAGAAAAAGAGGGATGGAAGGATGAATTCCATCAATGGGGAGAAATCCCCTTTAATTGTTTAAATGACCTCTTTATTGTTTTGGAATTGTTGGGGGGCAAGGAAGAAGGAGGCCTCATTATATTTGAAGGAAGTTGTGTGAGAACAAGATGTTTTTTTTATTGGTCTAATGGAGACCAAGCTTTCTAGTATTGATAGAAGGGAGATTGATTGTCTTATTAGGAAGGATTGGGATTATTGGCACCATCCTGCATAAAGTAACTCTGGAGGGATTCTGGTGTTATGGAACAGGATGTTGGTTTCTTTTGATGTGAAGGAATCTTCTTCTCAGGTTATTGTTGGTAACCTTTCGATTCCTAAATATGGAATGTGGAAAGTTGCTACGGTATATGGGAGTAGGTGTTGTGGGGAGAGGGGTAGTTTATGGAAGCAACTTGAGAAATGTATGGAGGATTCTTGTCCTGCCATCATTGGAGGGGACTTCAGTTGTATCTTGAATAAGGAGGAAAAGAGAGGTGGTAAGAGGTTCTTATTCTCTAAAGGACCTAAGGAGATAAAAGGTTTTATGATGAATTCAGATTTTCATGACATTGGATACATTGGGCCAAGGTTTACTTGGTGTAACAACAAGGAGGGGGCCTCCCGGATTTGGGAGAGGTTGGACAGGTGCTTATTAAATTCACTTGCTATTCAGAAGCTTCCATTAGCTGCTATTAGACATTTGTCCTGAGTGGCTTCTGACCATAGTCTGATTGTTCTTAAATTGGATGTTAGTGTGCGGTACAAGTCAAAGGTTATAAAGTTTGAGGATACTTGGAGGTCTTACCCGACAAGTAAGAGTGTTGTTTATCACTCTTGGAAAAAGAAGGATTATGGTGATGAAAATATGATCTTACAAAGGAAGACTACCAAAACTTTAAGAGCATTATTTTTTTGGAATAAGAATAAATGTAAAGACTTGAACAGTTTAAAGGAAAAGCTGAAAGGGGAGATCCTTGAACTTCAAAACAAGGAGGCTTTGGGGGAGAATTGGGCAGATAAGGATCTTTTGTTACTTCGAACTAAAGTACATGAGCTTAATGTTACTTTAAGAAGATTATCTACATGGTGGAATCAAAGGGCAAGAGCTAGATGGCATGAAGAAGGAGATACAAATTCTAAGTTTTTCCATAACTTTGCCACAGCTAGAAGGAATGGAAATCAGATTAATCAAATTAAAGATGAGTTCAATAATGTATATGATGAAGATGATCAAATTGAGAAGGTTTTTAATCAGTTTTTTGAAAAAAAAGTGGCAGCACAGGAACTGTGTTTTAACGGGTTGGCCGGTAGCTACAGAAAAACATATGGTTTCAGCTGAGGATATAGTCTTGCTTAATGAGCATTTTTTCGTGAATGAGATGCAGTGTTCGGTCTTCCAGTAAGGGAACAATAAGTCTCCAGGTATGGATGGTGTTACTTCTTCTTTTTACAAAAGTTATTGGAGTATTATGTGGGAGACTCTATGGAATGTTGTCAACTATTTTTTTAAGTCCAGCCGTATGAGTAAGGAGTGGAAAGATACCCTGATTGTCTTGATTTCTAAAGTCAAGAATCCATTGGTTCCGGCTAACTACAGGCCTATCAGCCTTTGCCAAATTAACTATAAGATTGTTGCTACCATGTTAGTTAATAGATTGAAGAAGGGAATTTCCAAGATGATTTCTGAAGAGCAAATGGCTTTCATTCCTGTGAGATCTATTTCAGAGCATTGCCTTTTGGCTCAAGAGATTTTTCATAAGTTCAAGATATCCAAGAATAAGATGGGATTGATGGCTATAAAATTGGATATGGAACAAGCTTATGATAGCATGGGATGGGCAACACTTCATCAAATTCTTAAGTGGTATGGCTTTCCTTCTAATTTCTCTAACCTTCTATTGGAATGTGTTGTAGATGTGAGGCTTTTCATTATCATCAATGGAAAGAATTCCAAGTGGATTAATGCTCATAGTGGGTTCTGTCAAGGATGTCCACTATCACCCTACCTTTTCATTTCGTGTTCCCAACTGTTGTCCAATTCCATGGAACAAAGGGGGCAGTCTCTTGGCATTCATATCTCTTCCAGAGGCCCAAAGATTACACATCTCCTTTATGCTGATGATGTGCTAATCTTCTCTCATGCCTTTACTGCCTTAGCTAAGGCATTGAAGATCATTGTGGAAGACTTTTGTAAGTGGACAGGACAAAGAGTTAACTTCAGCAAATCCCAAATTATGTTTGGCAAGGTGGTTAGGCACCCTTTCAGGAAGAAGATTAATAAAGTTTTTGGCTTCAATATGGTCAAGGAAATGAAATACCTAGGTGTGAATATTTCTCCTAGGAGACCCAAGGTGGCAGATTTTCAGGAGCTTCTTAGTAATGTTATGGATAGGCTTAATTCTTGGTGTAAGAAGTCCCTTTCTTTGCGAGGTAAGCTCGTCCTTATTGAAAGTTCTCTGCTTTCTATGCCAAACTTCTTGATTACTCATTCGTTAGTCCCCAAGAGGGTTCTTCATGAATTGGAAAAATTATGTATAAATTTTATTTGGCATAAAAAAGATGGAACTAATGGAATGCATTATGTTGCCTAGGAAGAGATTTGCAAACCAAGGTGTTTGGGAGGATTGGGTTTGCAATCTCCTTTACTTAGACTTGGATCTCTTAGATCTAAATTGGCCTGGAATTTCTTACAAAAGCCGAATTCATTGTTTCATAGAACAATAAAGTGTAAGTATGGTGGTGATATTATGTATGAAGCTCAAAAGAATGGTAATTCTAGTGCTTGGCGCATTTTGTTGGATGGAGGTAGACTCTTGAAGAATGCTGTCAATTGGAGAATAGGCAAGGGAGACAGGATCAGTGTTTTGAATGATACATGGTTGCTTGATAACTGCATCAACCGGTGGCGAACTTATGTGAATTGTGAATTCCTTGAGGGTGTCTATGTACAGCAGCTATTAATGAGTAATGGTGAATGGAACTCTGCGGTATTACAATTGGCTTTTCATCTTGATTTAATCATACTGATTAGTCAAATTAGTGTTGAAAATGAGGAGGAGGATAGGGTGGATCTTCTGAATTGGTGTTCAGGGAAGACCGTATCTGCTTTGGTTTATGAGCATTCTGTTTTTTATAGCTGTGTTGATGAGGAGATCGGGTTCTTCAATTGGGTACTGAAGCTGAAACTTAACAAGAAGGCTGAGACATTCTGGTGGAGGCTTGGTAAAAAAGCTATTCCAACTAATTTGTTCTTAAAGAACTGCAGATTATCTGATAATGCTTTTTGTGCTAGAGGCTGCCAATCTAATGAATCATATGAGCATATTATGGTTCATTGCAAATATATGGTGGAAGTTATTATGAAAATGCTTGAATGGGGTATTCATATACCGGATTTTCATTCCCTGGATAGCTGTTTATGGAGTTGAAGAATTTAACTACCCATTATTATGGGATTGTCAGAATTTACTGCACGGTTGTGTATCTTTCTTTGAGGAATCAGAATGAAGTCAAGCAAGGTAAGGCTGCTTTACCGTACTCTTTGGTTGCTTCTAATGCTTTATTCTTAGCTACTTCAACATCTAATCCACTTCTTATGAGCTGGGGCACTAATTTCCTTAGGGAGTCTCAAAATTCTTGGTGCCCTCCACCAAAAGATTGGATTAAGATTAATGTGGATGCTTCTTTGCTTAGCTCCAATCATACTGGAATTGGTGGCATTTTTAGAGATTGTAAAGGCTGGTTCATTAGTGCTTTTGGGAAGAGTAAGATGCATTGGGATATAGTTCAACTTGAGCTAGCAGCTATTCTTACGGTGAGGGAATTTCTTAGTAAATGGATGTTGGATTTCAAAGGGTGATTATTGAAAGCATAATATCAACATTATCATGTTTATTCAAGATTCATTGAAGAAGAATAATTGGCATGTGGATAGGTGGCCGGCAAAGGATTTATGCTTTTTAAATGATTTCAATAAAGTTGTCTTCCATCATGCCTTTAGAAGTTGTAATAAGGTAGCTAATTGTTGTGCTACTATGGCATTGGAAGCTAGTTTTTACTTTGATAGCTCTTCTTTGGAGAACATTCCATCCTTGTTGTTGAAATTAATCAAGGAGGAATGTGATCCTTTTATTACTTGTAATTAGTTCTTTGTTCTTAATGCATTTCATTGCAATTCTTCAAAAAAAAAAAAAGCTAACAATCCTAAGTGTCAAATAATTTCCTTATGTATGCAAGATTAGATAACTCCATCCTAGGAATCAAGGGGTTTTAGTTCCAAAAGACTTTAATCAAGACTCTTTAATATGCAAATGAATAAAAACAACTCTATGGAATGTTGCATAAAAATAATGGGTAAATAAAACTTTTATTCATTTAAAATTTAAATAGAGTACCACTCAAGGTCTGCTGGAAAAATAAAGGGGACTAGGCTCCACCAACAACAAGCCTAGATTTGTATATCCTATATAATATAGATTTAAATATGATTCCTTATATTGGCTCTTGAATCTTCTAGTTCCAATGTCTTTAGTAAGATTCCAAAAGATAATAACTTCAAAGGGAGAAGGATCACTACCTTTTGGAATTCTATATACATAAGT
Organism: Dendrobium catenatum; assembly: GCF_001605985.2. Lineage (NCBI taxonomy): Eukaryota > Viridiplantae > Streptophyta > Magnoliopsida > Asparagales > Orchidaceae > Dendrobium > Dendrobium catenatum. Next base: position 494,858 of record NW_021318917.1, read on the forward strand.
AACCATCTTTAATCTTCCTGCAACTCTTAACAGTGTACGACTCAATCAAGATATAAATGAATCTAAAATGATTGCATTTACATTCACATTTACAACAATACCTAAGTGCATTCTACTTTCAGCAAGAATATAAAAGAGTGGTATATATAAGATATGAACATATATAATGTGGCATAGGTGCATATACAAGAAAGTATAAACTAGCTTAATATGGTCTTGAATAATTTAAGGAGCACCAATAAAAGATATAAACATTATATCCATCGTATAGAAAGTAAACACACCAAACATAAATAACCTTTAGGCTAGAGTTTGTTATCTTACCAAACCTTTAAAGTGTGTGCAAGAGGTTGTGTGATTTTAATGTATCCTTAAGGATTTATTATTTAAATTTTTTCAGTTTTAAGTTATTTTTTATTATAGGCCAAAGGGATTTTGGTTTAAGTTTAAATTTTATTGACTTAGTATTTTATTAATTATATTATAAAACATTTAAATTTATTATTTAATTTTAAATAACCATGTAAAAAAGTGACTTCAAAGTGTAGAAGCCACTAACCTACAAGTCATAAGGCTCATAATTATAATGCTACCATTCTCCTATATAGGAATGATTGGTAACATATAGTCCTTAAATTTTATTCATCATTTATTAGGTGATTTAAGAAAGTAGTTATTATGAAGAACATTTTAGTTAGAGTACGTCAAATTATTTTGAAGTATACAAACTTACATCCTAAGGATTATAAATTGAAAACATATATGCTCTCTATTGTAATAAACCATAATGTACAAGGCTTTAGCTTATTAATGGTTTATTGAAAGCCTAGGAATCCAATGCATATATCATTTAAATGGAGTGAAATATATATATATATATATATATATATGGCTTCAAGATTTAGCTTAAATATTTAATTATTTGCTTTAATATGTTAATCTTTAGGTTAAGCTTGTTTAATTCAGTATACATCAGTGCAAGTGAAATAATTTAGGTGATTTTGTTTGATTTTAATGTTTTTAAATTTATTTAAAATATTATAATTTTAATTTATCTTTTTTAATTTATTTAATGTTTTAAAAGTTAATTTCATACATTATAAATCATACTTGCAATCTAATGGGATCTAACTATTAGATTACCAGTACTGTACTCCTTAATCATGGATAATTCTATAGGAGACATATTAATGGTCATAAATTATATATGAATAGAATGGATGGTGGTGATTAAAAGTATGAGATGCTCTAAGAGGGTGGTGAATTCGAAATTTTTGAAATAAAGAAACAAACCTAAACAGGAGTTCTAATTAATTTTTTAATATTTTAAACAAAACTTAACTTGATGCGGAAGCGAATGATTAAAACATGATTGCAAAATAGGTAGTGAAATTTTAAATCACACAACAAAGATCTAGAATAGAATTTTCATAAAGCTGTTATAGCAAATATAAGATGTAAAATATAAGTAAAGTGTAATAAATAGAAAAAGCCCACCAAAAGTTTTATAGTGGCTCGGTCACTTGACCTACATCCACTCCTGGAATTTCACTACTCAAAAGCAAATTTCCTTTTTCCCACACAGCAAGGCAGAGAAACTATTACAAAACCTCACTTTCACCTTCCCCAGTGTGGCGGAGTACCAAACGCTATATCACCCTCCTAGTGATGGCAGCCAACCATCTCATTTTTCTCCCTTCTGGAGAAGGCAAAGTACCTTTGAGGACAAGAACCTTGAAGGATCTCCCCCTTAGAAAGCTCCACCAAGATTTTCTTGATCCATAGGAAGAGCAAGCGTGCAGCATGCCTGGAGCAACCATGTGACCCCCTCACACTCCTTGTCCCTCTCAAACTCAGCTTCTCCTTTCTCTCACAAACCCAAAAATCTGACCAAGTAGCTCCCTCTCAAGAGTTCCCCTTCTTATCACATTCCTCCCTCTTGTTGTATTTTAAAAGAAAAAATTATCATATATAAATCGGGCTCCAAGAAACCATACATTTTCAATTTAGTTGTTTATGTTCATATAGTACAATCCAAGATCATATAGTACGATCAGTTCAAAATAGCCTTCATCCTGGTACGAAGGAGTACAAAGAAGCAATTTTTTAGCACTATCATACAGTACAATATGTTATATTTCTTTTATTCATACAGGATGAATGCTGGGATGACAAAAACTCATCTCTGTTCATCATTTGGTACAATCCAGTTTGTACAATATGATCTGTTAAAAGCTTCAGGTTGTCTGATATAATGCTTACACATCCAGTATGATTAGTTCAAAAATTAAGAGATCGTCCGGTATGATGTTCGAGACAATCAAAAATAGCCTCGATTCATCATACGGTATGAATCATGTCGTACAGTACGATCACCAATGAGTAATTAATCCTTAATTTAATTGACTAATCATGGTGGTTAATTTAAGTAAGTATTCAAATATTTGTAATGTATGATTCGATCATACAGTACGATCAGTTCAAAATTCAAGATTTACAAACTTAATTAAATTAATCTAGTGATTAGGGTCTAAAATTAAAAACATATTGTACAGTGCGATGATGATCATATAGTATGATTAGTTCACAAAGAATAGTTGTTGAGCCATAGTAGTTCGCACTGTACGATTTATAATCCTACAGTATGATCTATAAAGAATAAAAAAAATTCACTTAAAAAAAACTCTCCCCTTATGTGTGTGCATGGTTGCTCAATTTGCATACACTTTGTGGCCAGACCAGAGAAATGAACAAAAAATAAAAAATAAAAAGAAAAATACATAGTTACACACTTCACATCCTATTCTACCCAGCCTCGAGCCTTCTTGTTGTCTTTAGCAATATGTGATCTCCTTGAAATGTTAGTACTCACAGACAAGAGCAACATTCCAAATATTCAATGAATAATGAGATAATTCAATCAACGTTATTTTTCAACATCAAAATCTTAGGCTATAGGTCATGGACTGCAACAGTTATATAATCTCTTATGCTCATATCAAAATTTATCTAGCCTTTTGATCAAAGATTTGATGGTGAGATTATATCTACATGGTAAAGTGGAATCTTCAATCTTTAACAAAGATTAAATTAATTTTTTTAAGGATTTAATTAAATCCAAAACTTGATCAAAACATACTAAAATAATAATAAATTCACTTTAAATAAAAAAAATAGAAATAACTCCTCTCTAAATTTTGTAAAAAAAGTGTAGAAAAATAAAAAATTTAAATAGAAGGGTTTTGAATTAGCTCTATATATTATTTTTTAAATAATATACGAAGAAAATTACATAATTAGTGAACTTAATTACCTCTAATCAACCATAAATTCATTGGGAAGATTCCTTAAGGTGTCACGTACACCTTTTACTTTCTCAAGCCAATTTGAGGTCAACACAACCCCTAATTGATGTTTCAAAAGTATAAGGTCAATGATTTATCCTTAACTTTAGGAAATCATTAAAAATTATCCTTAATTCCAAATATAATGAATTTAAAATATAAATTATTCTAAGCCAAAAAATGAAAGGAGATTTTTCATAAGTCTTAATATCTTTTTTGAATCCTTAACAAATTAATAGGTGTATCACTGATAGAAATTTAGAAAAATGTTATAAAATATATTTCAAGATTAAATTAATTTAATTTTTTTAGGAATGATATTGAGGGTACCACGGGACTATAAATTTAATTTCACAAAATTATAGAGCCACTTTTTTTTTTTTGAAAATTGCAAAATTGCATTAATATGGAAACAAAGAAGACTAATTACACTTGATAAATGGGTAGCCTTCCTCCTTGATCAAATCCAACAAGGAGGACGGTAAGCTACCAAAAGAAGAACTATCAAACATAAAACTACCTTCTAAAGCCGAAGTAGCAATAAAATCCGCTACTCGGTTACAATTCCTATTAACATGATAAAAAATGATTTTATTAAAGTCATTAAGGAAAAAAAGCTCCTTATTCAAGCAATTCTCCAAATGCCAATCCATCTTCTTCAAAGAATGTTGTATGTAAGGAATCACATTGATGTTATCACTTTCAATGATAACACCTTTACTTTCAAGCATCCATCCTTGTATGAACTCCCTTAGAGCAAAGATTGCCACCAATTCGAGTTGAGCAATATCCCAATGTAAAGAGTTCTTCCCAAATGCAAGAAGAAATCTACCTTTGTAATCTCTGAAAATGCCTCCAATACCAGCCCGGTTAGTAGAGAGCAAAGAAGCGTCCACATTAATCTTGATCTAATCTAGCGGTGGATGGTGCCAAGAGATCATAGACTCTCGATGGAGGTTAGCACCCCAGCTATCTAGAAATGGATGAAGATTAGAAGTAGCTAAAGAAATAGCATTCACCGCCACCAAATAAGTTGACATGGCAGCCTTCCCATGTTTAACCAAGTTACGGTTTTTCCAATTTAAAAAAACTGTGGTGCAATACAGTCTCACCAATCCATGATTACGGAAGGATTGTCTTCTTAATTCCACTAAAAGTTCATCAAGAGATTGAAATAAAGCTACATAAAAGACCCATTCTCTAATTTTGAAAATAATATCATTCAAATACTTGCACTGGACTGCTATACGTTCATAATTCACAACCTCAAGGCAACCTCTAGCACAAGAATCATTAGCAGCTAGTCTTCTAAATTTGAGGAATTGATTAGTAGGAATAGCAAACTTACTTAACCACCACCAAAATAACTCCACTATAATATTGAGTTTAAGCTTCCTCAGCCACATATAGAATCCCACATCATCATCCTTATATCTGTTATTCATCATAGCCTCAAATTACAAGGCTGGTAGAGAACAGCCCGAAAACTTGCTTACTGTCTCCAGGTTGTCTATGCCACCTTCTCTATCGATCAAAATTTGCTTAATTAGCCGAGCCAAATCTTCATGAAAAAAAAAATTCAACTTCACCTCATCCCACATTCCTTCATCAGAGATAAGTTGCTGCACATTCATATCTTCCAACGCAATGCAATCCACAAAGGTTGGCCAAGCATTAAGACTCTTGTCTAATATCCAAATGTCACTAAGGACATTAATTTTGTTTCCTTTACCCACCTTCCATTTAACCACATTCTTAAGGTATTTTCCTCCTTCTATCATAATCTTCCAGGCATTAGAAGAGTTCTTCTTACAATGTCCATTCAAAATACCTTCCTTGTATTTAGCATTGAGGGTTCGGTGGAGTAGAGAGTTCGGGTTTTGGATGCAATTCCAGGTCAATCTAGCTTTCAACGTACCACTCTTAATTGCAAAAGACTGTAAACCAAGTCCACCTGCATTTTAAGGGTTACAAAGCTCATCCCAAGCAACATAATGTAAACCTCTTCCCCCATCAAATTTGTGCCAAGCAAAATTTCTGCACAACTTCTCCATCTCATGCAAAATTTTTTTAGGAACCATAGAATGAGTAATTACAAAGTTTGGTAAAGATAATAAGGAGGTCTTCAAGAGCACTATTCTACCTCCAAATGATAGCGATTTCTTCCCCCAAACATTCAGTTTATCCATAACCTGACTCAACAAGTCTTGAAAATCAGCTAATTTCAATCTCTTAAGAGAAATTTTAATCCCCAAGTACTTCCACTCCTTAACAACCTTGAACCTGAGAATTCTAACCATCTTCTGTTGAGTCTATTGAATAGGTTGTTAAACCTAAGTTAATGTCCCAAGGCTACCAAGAGGGGGGTGAATTGGTATTTAAAAATTTATCCTCTTTTGATAAATTTAATCGAAATTAAACTTTAACGAATTTTTTATAAAAAGTTTTTCAACCACAAATTTTAAAACACAAAATTAGAAGCAGAAAATAAAAAGCTGTAATTATAAAAAGACACAAGATTTATAGTGATTCGGTCTAAACCAGACCTACATCCACTCCCAGAGGCACCCTCTGAGTATTGCACTAATACCAATAGTGTCTCTCCTTTTTCACCCACAGCAAAGCGGAGAAGCCTTTACAAATACTCTTTTCACCACTATCCGGTGCGGCAGAGAACCGTCGTCCTTTTACACTTTCCCTAGTGTTGGCAGAG
>NW_021318917.1:517355-597464 GCF_001605985.2 Dendrobium catenatum
AACACCTCAAGGCGTGCTTCCTTCACCATTCTTCGATCCCTTCCTCCTTTTCCAAATATATTATTTCTATTATTTCAATTCTTGAATCGAACATGGATCCAAGGTCCATACTCCTGTTCTGAAATTTTATTTTCTGCAGGAATATTTGTCACCAACTCATGCTTATTGCTCACCTTCTCAGCCTTATCAACCTTCTTTGTTTCAGGACAAACCTTCCTATCATGCCCCACCTTTCCACATTGATAACAAAGCAAATCAACCTTTTCATACTTAACTTGCTGGAAGAATCTTCCTGCAATTCTGTCAATACTTACACCCTTTGGGAGACTGTTTTCCAAGTTTAATCTTATACAAACACGTGCAAATTCCTGTTTTCCCCATCTGAAAGAGTTCCCGTCTATAAACATAGGTACTCCAATCCTCGAAGCAATTCTAGCAATGTTCTCTTCATCCCATTAATAGAGTGGAAAACATGGAAGACAAATCCACACCGGTGTGGTGATGCCTTTGAAAGAATTGGGATTAAATGACGGGGACCATTTATCCATGCCCACAATGTATCCTCCAACAAACCATGGTCCTCCATTCAAAACTTCATCCATAGCTTCCTCACTCTTGAATGAACATAAAATTTAGTTCATCCCAAGCGATGTCATATGAAAATTTCCAAACTTATTCCACTATCTTCTCAGTTCATCACTACACATCAGAAAAGAAATCTTGTCACCCAAAACCTTAATGACAAGCGAAAACTTCAGCACCTGAGAGTTCAGAATTTCTTTTTTAGCATTTAGCTTGACTGCAACTCCATCCTTCGACATTTCAGAAAGATCTTTATTTAAGGAAATCTTGATATGTTGTGGTTTCTTCCATGCTTCAATAAACTCCTCCTTCAGACCTTTATTATATATGAGGCAATCATCAATGTCGTAGTTCTCCACAGAATCAACATCTTTAACCGTTTCTTGATTACCCAAAACCTCAATATCGGCCATTAAAACTTCAATATAGAGCCACTTACTTGATAAATTTTTAAACCCCTGTTCTAAGCTAGTTTAGGAACTTTAATCATGTATCGATAATTCAATATATTCTTAATATTTAAAATGACTTGCAATAAAAACTAAATGTAATAAGGAAAAAATAGTTGCAAATCATTTTAAGGTCATAAATAAAGCTTTCCTAATTTCTAAGCAAATTAATTAAAAATATCATAAATCAATAAAAGTATAAACTCTTTAAAATTAATTAAAATTTTTAAGGAACGGTTTTTACATTAGTAATAATCTTTAGTTAGAATTTGTTGCAAATTGGAGCGCAATTTTGGGTCAAATATCATATATGAACCTAAGTTAAACCCCAATTTTAGCTTTAAAATTTTGAAAAATCACGACTAATTATAGAAAAAAAAATAAAAAAAAAAATTAAAGTGCATTAAACTCATAATCGACTCTAAAAATTGATAAAAACAAAATTTCATAAATTTAAAATTTTGAAAAGCCAATTTACTTAAAATTAAACCAAAAGTCAATATGAAAATTAATAAATCTTAATAAATATTAAAAATTTTAAAAGGCTTAAAATTTTCAAACAGACTCCTTTGAACCATCGGAGACTAACGGGAAACATTTTTAGAGATTTAAGTTCATTTGCTCACTCAAATCACAAACCCTAAGTCCTAGTGATATCAGGGTCTTCAAATGTTCTAGAAATTAACAAAATCCATTAAAATTCCAAATAAAATAACAAAAATGTAAAATAATTTTTTGTTGAGACGTTGATTAACATTAGGAGCAATGAAATCAAAACATTCTAGAAAGAAAATTTAGTGAACTATATTAACAATTTTGTAATAAAATACATCAACAAATCAAAGAAATTATATTAAATCAATAACGCTTCAAATTAAATATTTTTTTTATGAGAACATCATCGAATCATACCTTGCTCCAACAAAAATTCTTATTAAATTTGGAGTTTCTTTAAATTAAAGTTAAAATTTAGGTTTTTAAAAAAAATAAAAACTTTTGAAATTCAAAAGTAAATTTAAAGAACTAAATTTTTTGTGAGATAACTCTCAAACTCTAAAATTTTCTCATGACTTTGGAACTCACTTAAACCATAATTTTAATTTAACCTTTTAAATAATTAAAAAATAATATAAATTTCAAGAAAAATAATATAATTCCATATTTTTATAAAATATTTTTTTGTTTGTCCCAAACTTAGAAAACAATTCCATGATTTTGGTCATCATTTAAACAAATAAAAAAATTAACAATTTCTTCTTTAATAAAATATTTAATTAATATTTAAGTAATTTGAAAATTCATTAATAATTCAAGAAAAAAAATATCTGGTGATAAAAAAGAATCAGCATATCCAATGATGAATGAAGCAAGATATTTGGAATATAAATTAGTAATGGCTGCTATAAAGGAAGCTAATGATTCTAAGCTTCCGCAAACCTATCCACTTTTTTGGTGGTAGCAAGTTTCATCATCGCTTTGCTATTTTAAGGGTGGAGGACATTAAGGTAATTTCTTAACCACCTACTCAGTCATTTTACTTTGATTTGACTGAGATAATTGATGAGAAGAAGAGAAAGTTTAACAAACTTTTAAGAGGTGTATTGTAGAGATGTGTCAATAATGTTTGGATAGAGCAAAGTAGATTACTTAAAAAATATGAAAGGTTTGATAATCAAAAGAACTGAGATAAAAATTTCTGAAGGACAAAATTATTGAGTCTAAGGTAATGGTTCAATTTAGTAAAAGGACAGGAGGTAGTTTATTAAATAGCCTACTACTTCTACACTTACTGATCGATATTAGAGGGTCTTTAAGACATCCTCAGTGCACTCAAATATTGTTTTATTGGTTAGTGATCATCACTAACAAGCATCATTGATGCTTTATGATATAAAATCTTCTTACTATGTGATCCATAAATCACCTTACCAACTTTTATGATAGCTTTATTGTGCCTCCCAAATTCTACTAACATTCTTGTAGTCTTGAATCATATAGACTAGATAGGCTATATGATGAGTGTTATTCCTTTTCTTTTTATTCAGATTCATGGAGGTTGATGTCTCTAGCTTAGCCTTCCCACACATCATGTGAGAAGAAGTCTTGTCAAACCATGATACTAGCCACTTTTATCGCTATGCCCAATGCATATATGATCAATGGAGTGGAGAAGGAAGAAGATGAGAAGAAAGTGAGAGCTAAAATTTTAGAGGTGAATAGTTAAGAGGAATACACGTCTATCAATTTCCATTTTGTATCAGCAAACATAATCAAAGAAATTATATAAGAATTAAAGTAATCGTTAATAATATAAATAAGAAAGAGGATGTAGAAATTGACCAATAGCAAGATGATCTTCTGAAAGATATGCTAGCTAATGTGTATATGGTTGATGTTGACCACATTTTCATGATGAGGCCAACTCTCTTTAAAGGTGCATTTAGCACTTAAGATTCCTACCTTAGTGTGGAAATTATCTTTATGATCCTTTATAGGGGTTACCTAGGCTTAACATTGGTAAAGCTTATAAAGCCCATGAACCTCTTAAGACACTTCCTAGTGAGCATAAATCCTAAGCGTACGTGAAAGTCAACAACATAAACAACATCAAGCACTTATGCCATTACATGGGAGTTGCTACATTAATCCTTTTTGTCAATGATATCCTATTAAGAGTTAACTTCTCATTTAAATATAATAAGAAATGTCATTTTTAACATTATCTTGCCAAGTCTTTTTAGTTCTATCTCTACCTTTCTTAACATATAATGGCTCTAATATATCTACTCTCCTAATTGGGTCATCAAAAGGATTTTTTTTTTACCAAACCATCTAAGGTGACTATCTAATCTTATATTACCATTGGAGCTACTCCAAGCTTTTCATATATATATATATATATATATATTCATTTTGTATTTTACTTTAAGTGTAAAGGCACTCATCCACCTGAGCATCATCATCTCTACAACACTTAACTTAATTTTATGCTTCTATTTTACTAGCCAATATTCTATGCCATAAAGCATTGTAGGTCTCATCACCATCTTAAAAATGTAAACCTTAAGTTTGGGGGGAACTCTTCTATCACATAAAAGACAATATATATTCCTTCACTTCGACCATCAAACTTGAATTATACTAATAACATCTCCATCTATTTCATCATCGATCTAAACAATAGTCTTGAGGTATCTAAAATATGCACTCTTTTTAATGACATGGAAACCTTTAGATTCTAAGTTTGGCCTCCATAATTCAAGTTTTTCTTCAACTTCCTTCCTAGTCATATCAACATGGAGAATATCATTTGCAAAAAGCATACACCAAGGTACATCCTCTTACAATTTTGTAGTAAGAAGAGCCATGACTAAAATAAAAGATATAGTCTTAAAGCTAATCCTTGATGTAATACAAATTAAATAGAAAAATGCTTGGTAAAACAACCTATTTAAATATATCATTGATGAGTTGAATATAAGCATTATTAACTCCTATCTTTTCTATAACACTCTAGAGAATTTGTCATAAAAATTTTTCATATTCTTTCTCTAAATCAATAAGTATCATATTAGAACCTCCTTAAACTCTCTATACTTCTCTATCAAACCTCTTAACAAATATATGGTAGGAGAAAATATTTGAAAATATTGATAATTTTTCAAAAATCTATTTTTAAATATATTACCGAATATCATTTTTATCTTTTGAGATAGTATGTTATTCTCAATAAAGTATTTAATTAAAAAAATAGAATTTTCAAAAATTATTGGTTTTGTTTCCTAAAATTAACCCATTTAATCAAAGTTCAAAAATCATCACCAATTTGAAACTTTTAGATTTCAATAAGACATTCAAGGTCACTTGTGATGCCTTTAGTTTAGGTATAGGCGGTGATCTTAGCCAAGAAAATCACCTTATAGCCTTTTATAGTGAAAAGCCGAATAATGCTAAATAATGATATTCAACCTATGATAACGAATTCTATACAATTTTGTAGACCTTTAAAATTTGGGGATAATACCTTCTACATAATAAATTTATTCTCAACGCTGATTGACATGCCCTAAAGTTTTTTAATACCCAAAAAAATGTTTAGAAAACATGCCATGTGGGTAGAATTCCTTCAAGATTTTATATTTGTTTTGAAGCATAAACCTGGCATTAAAAATAAAACTGTAATGCACTTTCTAGGGTTAAATTGGTAATCTCATATATAGAATTCTAAATTCTCTTATTTGAAAAACTAAAAGATGAACATTAAGTTTGTCTTCTTTTTATTGTTTGTGATTTGAAATGTTGTCAAAGTTTTAAATTAATTTCTCAAAATCATTTGCATGCATTTTGCTATAGTAAGAATTTCATAGATTAAAAAAAATAAAAATATTATAAAATTTATGTTTAATCTTCATTATTACATAATTGCAGCATAGTCAACTAATCATGATCAAATAGATATTAGCAATAGAGGATTGACAAGTTATATCTTCAAATTGATGAAACATTGAAAAATATTAGGAGCTCATTTTGAACATAACCACCCAAAATCAAAACTTAAGTGTTAAGTTACAAACTATTCCATTAGAATTAAACCCTGTTGATATTGAAATAATAGATAACACTAGATAAGAAAACCCCAGGGAACACATACCATCTAAAAGAAAAAATTTTAGGAATCATCAAAAGAATCATGAAATCTTGATTGAACCCTAAACAATGGTTAAGCTAGATCCCCCTACATATGATGGTGTCCACAACCACATCAAATTTCTTAACTACATACCAAGACGGCTGAGTTCTTTGATTGTATAAAATAGAATATTATAAAAATAACTACCTTTGCCAAGATGAAGTTTATAAGCCATTTCAAAATCTATTGGACACCTTAACCTTAGTTGATGGCTCTTACGCTAAGGGCTAAGTACTATCTTAGAAATCTTGATATGAAGTTACATGAATAGTTGATGACTCTTAGGTAAGGTAATTATATGTTGTCAAGTACATGAACTTTATAGAGGATTTGATTACTATGAAAAATTACACTGATCAAGAGTGAAAACTAGCCAACCAATTCACTATTGGTCATATGATTGAAATCATATATGAGGTTAATTTTTAAGGTCCTCAAACCCTAATGCTTTATATTATGCTTTATTTGTATAGAAGCATAAGAAGGAAGCTTCTTCATCTAGAATTAGATATCTAAATCTGTCCAATCAGTCACCCTCATATTTTACCTAAAGGTCTACTGCTAGTCCTATATCCTTTTCATTCAGTGCGAACCTAATAAGAGTACACTTAAACCATCCTCTATAATTAAGGACATGATATGCTTCAACTTTCATAAAAAAGGCCATATATAGTATTAGTGCAAGTCTATGATCATGTTCTTTGATGAGGATAAAGAATAATTATGGGAAGAGAGAGTGAATGATGAGGTGGAGGAAATTCATGTTGATACTCCTCTATCTGATGAGGAAGTAAGTATGATGGAGACCATTTAAGTGTAATAAGATGTTTATCTACATCTAAAGATGATGAAGATTAGAGAAGAAAAACTACTTTCACTATGTATGTCATGTGCAAGGAGAAGATGTGAAAAATTATTCTAGATAAGGGTAGTGCAAGGAATATCATATCAACCCTTGCCATTACTAGAGCAAGACTTAAGAAACAGACCCACCTAAAACCTTTCCATGTGAGCTGGATAAACCAAATATCTTTTACCGTCATAGCATGGTTTTTAGTGTCTATCAAAATAGGTAACTATGTTGATCATATATGGTGTGATATCACTCATATATTATTAGGAAGGCCTTAACTTTATGACCTAAATGTCATTTATTATGGTAAAGAGAACAACTATATGTTTGAATTCAATGATAAAACCATAAAGTTTTTTCTAGTAAATCCCATTAAAAAAAGACCAATTACTTATCCCTGTGTGATATTTCATACTCCTTCAAATGAATCAATAAGCAAAAAGTAATCAAATCATTAATATAATATTTTCCCATAGCTCCCTACAATCCTAAACCTAGTTAGAATATAAATGCCAAACTTTAACTTATAGTAATTTCATCCCCTATTGATAGGGGGAACGCCTCTAACTTTTAATTATTGATTCCTACTCATACACCTCTATCCTAAAATTAGAATAACAAAGATAGAATATTATAATATGCTAAAAGAATTTTCTAATCCTATAACATGTTATTTACTTTAAGTTAGATAAGTTATATCATAACCCTCTTAATATCATATACATGTTATAGTAGCTCATATATTATTTAAACTTTAGGATTTATATCCTAAGGACCTACCTTATTGTCTACCACCCCACAATGATTTGCAGTATGGTATAGACTTCACTCTTAGTTCAGAATTACCTAACCTTCCCCATTATAGGATAAAACCCAAAAAGCATGTTGAACTCATAAGACAAGTAAATGAATTACTTTAGAAAGGCTTTATCCAAGTGAGCCTCTTTCCTTGTTCAGTTATATCCCGACTAGCACCAAAGAAGGATGACACTTAGTGAATATGCTTAGATAGTTGAGCTGGTAACAAGATTAGAATCAGGTATAAATTCCCAATTCCTATATTGGATGATATGTTGGATGTTATTGAAAATTCCACCTATTTCCCAAAGATAGATCTAAAAATTGGATATCATCAAACTATAAAATGGTTAGGATATTAATAAAAGACTATTTTTAAAATCTTGGATGGTCTATATGAATTGATAGTTATGCCTTTAAGATTATCCAATGCTCGTAGTATAATCATGAGACTTATGAACATAGTTCTAAGGCTATTTAAAGGAAAATTTCTTGTGGTCTATTTTCATGACACATTGATCATTAGTTCTAATGAGAAAGATCACCTAGGACACTTGAGGTTAGTCCTGCTTGTGTTAATAGAAGTGATAATTAATGTCAATTTAAAAAAAAAAAATCCTTTTGTTTTCCAAGAATCACATTTCATAGGTTCATAGTGATTGTAGATGGATTGAAAGCTGACCAAGCCAAGATTCAAGCTATCCTAAATTGGTCTACGTCAAGGTGTTTCACTGATGTTTGCAACTTTCAATGCTTAGATATTTTTTTATCAAATGGTTGTTAGAAACTTTAGCATTATTATATCTCATATCAATGATATCCTAAAGAACTATAAGTTTATTTTAGGTATATCTGCTCAAAAATCTATGGAGAAAATCAAAGTTCTTATGAAATCATCACCAATTTGAAACTTTTAGATTTCAATAAGACATTCAAGGTCACTTGTGATGCCTTTAGTTTAGGTATAGGCGGTGATCTTAGCCAAGAAAATCACCTTATAGCCTTTTATAGTGAAAAGCCGAATAATGCTAAATAATGATATTCAACCTATGATAACGAATTCTATACAATTTTGTAGACCTTTAAAATTTGGGGATAATACCTTCTACATAATAAATTTATTCTCAACGCTGATTGACATGCCCTAAAGTTTTTTAATACCCAAAAAAATGTTTAGAAAACATGCCATGTGGGTAGAATTCCTTCAAGATTTTATATTTGTTTTGAAGCATAAACCTGGCATTAAAAATAAAACTGTAATGCACTTTCTAGGGTTAAATTGGTAATCTCATATATAGAATTCTAAATTCTCTTATTTGAAAAACTAAAAGATGAACATTAAGTTTGTCTTCTTTTTATTTGATTTATCTAAAATAAGATAAAAGTGAAGCTACATTTATTAGTTTAAATAGTGGAAATTCCATTTAAAATGATTATTTATATAAGGGAATGAAATTTCACATCCACGAGACTTCATTATGGACTTCTCTCATCATGGAGTTACATTTAAGAGGTAATGCTGGACACTTTGGTAAGATGAAAATTATACATTTTCTTAAATCAAGATTTTATTTGCCTTAGTTAAAGAGAGATGTTTAGAGAGTTGTAACTTATTATTTTTCCTATAGAAAAGCTAATATTGAAAGCAAAATGTAGGATGAAATTATGCCATACATTTCACTTTGAGACCTTGGGAAGAATTTTCTATGGATTTTATCTTAGGTTTACTTAGGACTCCCTGAGTTCGTGATAGTAATTTTATTATAGTCTATAGGTTCTCCAAGATTACCCATTTCTTACCATCCTCAAATCTAATGATGCTTCACATGAAGTAAGGTTATTCTTCATGAAAGTGCTCTGATACCACTTAAAAGTTTGAGGGGGTTGTTAAACCCTATAGAACTAGTCCCGAGGTTATCTAGGGGGGGGGGAGGTGAATTGATATTTTAAAAAAAATTAACACAAAGAAAAATCCTTTTTTTATAACTTGATGAGGAAATGAATTAAATTCACAATAAAAAGATAAATCAACGTTTTCACCCATGTAGTTAATTGCATTAAAAATAAATATGAAATAATAAAAGGAAAGAACACACCAAATTTATAGTGATTTGGTCCAAACTGACCTACGTCCACTCCCTCGAAGCACCCTCCAGGTATTGCACTAAAACCTTTTAGTGTCTCTCCTTTTGCCCCTACAGCATGGTAAAGAAGACCTTACAAAATCTTTTGACCAACTAGGTGTGATAGAGGATCGAAACTCCCTTCACAGGAAGAGAACCTTGACTTCTTTTTTACCCTCCAGAAGATGGTAGAGAACCACAAATCCCTTTTACCTTCTCCGATGTGGTGGAGTAGCCAGGTCCTTTAACACTAAAGAGATCTTATTCCTCCCAAAACTTCCCTCATGATGAACCTTGAATCTAATGGTACTAAGGTGCAGGCTTTCCAGAGCAACCGTATGAAATCCCCTCCACACTCCCTTGAAACCCCCTCCAAGGATCTTTTTCCTCTCAAACTCCACCCTTTCCTCTCTCCATTTTAAGTTCTCTCTTTAAGTTTTCTCTAGAAGAACTAAGACACAATGGCTGCCAAATATACTTATCAAGTGCCTTGAGAAAGCTTAAATAGAGGGCATTGAAAAACCCTAGAAATTCATTTTTTTGTCAAAGATCCTATAGTACGATCCTGAGATCATCATGTATGATACTATAAAAAAAACCCTTCTAGTTAGTACTATCAGCTTTACTTTGTATGAACAGTTCAAGTATTTGAATAGATCATCCAATATGATTATTAGATCATTCATGATGATTAGTTCAACTGAGATGAAGTTCATCTAGGATAAACCATGGGAGGACCAAAATTGGCTCTACTGATCATCAAATATGATCAGAAAATCAAAATTAAACAAATTGGATTGACTAATCATATGATTTATTTAGCTTTGATTTTCATATATTATCCAGTATGATGTACATCATCCTAGAAATTAGAACAAAATATGAAATTCAAATTTTTTTCTAAATTATGATTGGCAGCTACTTTTTTATGATCATAATTAATTATCGTGGACAATCTAGATCATCCAGTATGATTTGTTAGATTAGCTGATTGCACAATATGATATAAATTATACAATATAATTAGTTAAAAATTTGAACTTTTAGTTTTAACTTAATCTCACTCCCTCTGAGTATCTATATGCATGGTCGTCAAGCTAGCATACACCATGACAGGACTTGACTCAAGAAATCAAAAAATACATCAATGAATATTACAAAAATCTTTACAAAACAACCTATTAAACCCAATCTTGAGCCTTGAATCTTTGTTGGATGGTGCATGACAATCCTAAAATATTAGTACACACACAAATAAAAATATATTATAAATACAAGTAGATAAAAGGATGTGAGTCATAATATTTATTATCATAAAAAATATGAACTCGTGAGCTCGAGTTGTAATAATCTCCCCCTTTTTATGATAGCAAATAATGCTGGTTGAATTTATAAGGATTAAAATATAATCTCCTAATCTCCACCTCATTAAGGTAAATAAAAAAATAAAAACTTCTTTTTTTACATAAAAAAATAAAAACTTCTTTTTTTACATAAAAAAAACAAAAACTTTTAGAACCTAAAATAATAGATAAACTAATGCAAATATAAGAAGAACATATGCAGTTTAAACATAAATACAACTACTTAAACATATTCTCCCCCTTTTTACATTATTAAAAAGAAGGGAAACACACAAAAAACAAAAATGGAACACACATAACAAACTTTAATCAGGTGGAGGTGGTGCTAATGTTTAAGAAGAATCAATTAATTTTAATAAATTTTCTCAAAATGAGAAAGTTACATCTTAATTTTATTCAAAAATATAGTAAGAAATAAATTGATCACACTAAGATCTAGAAAAGTTAAAAATTTGAATTTTTCAACCCTAACTCACGCTCTTTAGGGGTTAAATTCCTTTTAAAATAAAAAATCTAATTCCAAAAAAGAAATTAGAAGAGAAAAAATATTTTATAATCTTCTTACATGAAATATATCTAATAGAATATCAGTGCAAAAATGTTGAGTCAAGAATCATGATTTTAATAATCAAGTATTGAAAGTATCATTTAGACACATTGGTTTTTTAAGATTTAAGAATAAGAAAGGTAAATTAACTTATTGTGGGCTCATTTTGTAACACTTCATCATTTTTTTGGTGCACTTTGTACATCTTTTGATTTTTGATAAACTTTTGTGCATCTTTCAATTTTAGTATACATTATGCATCTTTTCATCTTTGTGCTCATTTTGCACCTCTTTTTATTTTTATATTTTAACTTTATTTCTTAATCTTTAAATACTTAAAGGAAACCCAATCCAATGATAAAAACAAACAGCTTGATTAAGAAAATTACAAAGTGGATTCATCAGTTTGTAAAAGATTCCTATGAGATAGAAGAAATATAGGATATTAAAAAAGATTTAAATTCAAATTCTAATTCTTAAATTGATATAGTTTTTTTATTCAAAAGTATAATAACCTTATTAAGAAAATATGAAGAAGAGAAATAATCATGAATTTCCTTTCTTTATTAATTTAGTAAATTCAATCATCACTTAAAATTTTTATGCAAAAAAGAGATAAAATTTTAATTAAAAAAATTAAGAGAAGTGAATTGATTTTCATATGCAAACACTATGTGAAATGTAATTTGTGTGTTTTGATCAGAGATAAATCACAAAAAACATACATAAAAAATAAAATAAAATGACTACAAATAAAAACATCAAAAATAATACAAAAAAAAATATTTATAATGAACAAAATAAAATAAAGAACATATATGTATGCATTAACTATAATACATAAACACAAAACAAAACTTTATACCTCATTATCTTTCTCTTGATCTGATGATTCACAAACTAAGTCGTCCTAGGAGATTTTTTTCTTTTTTATCAATTATCCTTATTGTATTTTTCTTATTTTTACCATTTTTTTGTTGGAAGATTTTTAAAATTAGGGCATTCATTTTTCATATGTTCGGGTTTCCTACATCCAAAGCAAAATAATATCAGAAGAAATCTTAGCATTCTTATCATTTTAATATTTGTTCCACTTTTGTTGATGTTAATATTTATCCTTCAATAGTTTTTTTAAATTCACTTATTATTAAGGCTATCTCCTTGCTCTCATTACCTATAAAGCCATTCTTATCCATCTCTTTAGCTTTTAGCACTATTGTATCACATGCATCCAAACATCATTGACCCAAACTTTGCTCGTAGGCAATGAGTGATCCAATCAAATTATCAATAAAATATTCATTCAAAATTTTAATTCATAAATAGCAATGAATTTGACATCAAACTTATCAAATAGATAATGTAGGATTTTATTAATTTTTTCAAAGTTTAAAAGTTTTTTACCTAAGGCATGTAATGATATCACTATTTGAGTAAATATATTATACATGTCTAGAATAATCTAATAAAGTTTCATGCAACATAGTTCATAATCATACATTAAAATATTCATTCTGGATTACTTAATTTTGCTAGTTCCTTTGTATACATTGTGTAATTTATCCCAAATTTTCTTGCAAGTAGTGCATAAGGATATTAACATACAATATTTAGAATTCAAAGCACAGATAAAATAATTTAAAGATTTAGTATTCAATTAACTTTTGATTAATTCTACTCTAATCCATTCAGAAAAAAGAAAATCATTTTTGACTATATCTATAATACGTGATGGAATAGAATAACCAGTTTGAATCATATGTCATAATTGATAATTAATTTATTGTAAGAAAGTATACATGAAAATTTTCTAAAAATCAATAGAAATATTTTCAAATAAAGGTGGTCTTATAATTGAATAGCCTTCCACAATATTATGATTTAAAAAATTAGCCATTAATCTTTTTTTCAAAAGTTTTCTAAAACTTAATTTATGAATCCCTCTTTGATATTACTCAAAAGTGCTCTGATACCACTTAAAAGTTTGAGGGGGTTGTTAAACCCTAAAGAACAAGTCTAGAGGCTAGCCAAGGGGAGGATGAGGGGGGAATTCTTATTTAAAAACATCTTTAAATACAATGAAAAATCCTTTTTTATAACTTGATGCGTAAATGAATTAAATTCATAATAAACATATAAATTAACTTTTTTACCCATATAGTTAATCATAAAAAATGAAAATAACAGAAGGAAAGAACACACTAGATTTATAGTGGTTCAGTCCAACCTGACCTATATAAACTCCTTGAAGGCGCCCTCTAGGTATTGCACTAAAACCTTTTAGTGTTTCTCCTTTTGCCCCCATAGTAAGGCGGAGAAGCCCTTACAAAATCTTTCCACCAACCCGGTAAGGTAGAGGATTGAAATAACTTTCATAAGCAGAGAACCTTGACTCCTTTTTCTCCCTCCAGGGGATGGTAGAGAATCACGAATCCCTTTCACCTTCCCCGTCACAACAGAGTATCTGGATCCTTAAACAATAAAGAGATCTTCTTCTTCCCAAAACTTCCCTTAAGAGGAATCTTGAATTCGATGGTATTAAGGTGCAGGTTTGATAAAGCAACTGTGTTAAAACCCCTCCACACTCCCTTAAAACCCCCTCCAAGGATCTTCTCCCTCTCAAACTCCACCCTTTCCTCTCTCTCTTTCATGTTTTCTCTAGAAGAAGGAAGACACAACGACTGCCAAAAATAGTTACCAATGCCTTGAGAAAGCTTAAATAGAGGGCTTTGAAAGGCCCTAAAAATTCAATTCTGTCATCAAAGATTATATAATACGCTCCTAAGATCATCATGTATGATTTGTATAAAATAATACTTATAGCTAATACGATCGACTTTTCTCTGTATGATTAGTTTAAGTATTTAAATAGATCATCCAGTATAATTATTAGATTATCCAAAATGATTAGTTCAACCGAGATACAGTTCATCCAGGATAAACCATGGGACCATAAAAATTGTCTTTGTTGATCATCCAGTATGATCCAAATCATGTAGTATGATCAGAATATCAAAATTAAGTAGGTTTCAATATTGAATAATCATAAGTTCAATTTAGCCATGATTTTCATACACCCTTTAGTATGAAGTATAACATCTTGGATGATTAGAACAAAATATGAAATTCAAAATCTTTCCTAAATTATGATTGGCAACTATTTTTTATGATCATCCTGAATGATCTGGATTATCCAGTATGATTAGTTAGATGAGCTGATCATACAGTGCAATATAAATCTTATAATATAAATAGTTTAAAAACTAAACTTCTAATTTTGACTCAATCTCAATCCCCTTAAGTTTGTGTGCATGTTCACCAAGCTAGCATACACCCTTACAAGGCTGGACTAAAGAAATAAAAAATACATCTATAAATAGTATAAAACTCTTTACAGTATAACCTATTTTACCCAATCTTGAGCCTTAAATCTTCATTGGATGGTACATGACATTTCTGAAATATTAGTACACACACAATTAAAAATATATTATAAATATATGTAGACAAAAGGATGTGAGCCAAAATATTTGTTATCATAAAAAATATAAACTCGGAGCTCAATTTGCAACATTTAAAGATATTAATCAACACTATGGGCTTCCTTCCATAATTATTTATAATAAAAATGTCAAATTTTTATCTTATTTCTAAAAAAATATTGTAGAAAATAATGGGAGCTTGATGGAGACTCTGAAGTGAAATTTTTGAATTGTATAAAAATTTAGTGCTCTATTACCCCTAAATAATGCTTATGTTTTCTTTGATATAAAAATAATGAAACATTACTTGATATATGCAAGTATATATATTGAATCAAGTAATAAAGTGATAGAGTAGAGTTTCAAGTCTACTAGGAAGTATGTTTAATTATAATAGAATACTATCTTTTACTCTAAATTCAATAACTATCCTACTAAAATAAAAATGATATTTATAGAGATTCTATCATTGAATAAAATATTTAAAATATTGGATATAATATTTATTTATTTTATTGATAAATATAAGTTTCATATCTTTCCTTATGAGACTCTTAATTATAGATATGATTCAGGGCATACACATTCTTAGATCATAGTTGAGCTTGTAGGGGTGAAAAGGAAATCTATTGATCTCCTACAATTATAATATCTTCTTAAAAACCTAGAACATTTTATATCCTATGTTTGGGCATGCAAATATCCTATCTCAACATTCCTACTTATTTTTTCATTCCTATATTGAGGCTTTAGTTAATAATTCTAATGTGTGGGATTTAAATAACTTTATATTTAACTCTCATTATCATTATCTCTCTTTAGTTAGACATTTTTTACCTGGTACAATCAATAAGTGGATTCCCCTATTCATATTAAATTAGATAGAGTTTTAGTTAATTGAAATTGGTTGAATATTTTCCTTATTCTTTTTATTATGTGGATAATCTTATGTGCTCTCATCATTCTCCTCTTATTGTGTGTAAAAATAGTTTGGTTTTTGTTAATAAGAGGTTACTATTTATGAATTATTGGTGTTTTAGGATAGAATTTTAGGATTTACATATTGATTGCTTTACTAAAGCTCCTCTTGGTAATCATATTAATGATTTTTATTGTAAATTATGTTCCCTTAAAATTCTACTTTAAAAGCAATGTTGGGCTTCTTCTAATGTTGTATACAACAACATTAATTCTCTTCAAAATTAGTAGGAAGAGTTATTAAAGATTATTCTTTCTTATCCTTTTGATCATATTCTTAATATGAGGCTTAAGAAAGTTAATGGATTGCTAAATTTTAATATATCCTTATGGACTTATTGGATTGTTCAAAGAGTTAAAGCTAAATGGTTATCGAATGGAGAGGATGACTTGGATTTCTTCTTTCTAAGATTTGGCATAGACCAAAAAAAAATTATGGTCATCTACTATCATATTGGTGTTATTTAGGATTCCATAGAGTTGGTTGTGGCTTTTGTTAATTTCTTCAAAATTTTATTTTATGCTTCTAAGTTGGTTATTCTCTTCTTCTTTTTTCCATTCTAGTTGGAAAGAAAATTCTTGAAATTAGTTTGACTTTTTTAGTGGCTCCAACTTTTATTGAGGAAATTAAAAAGGTAGTGCTCTCTAGTTATTCATCCTTTATGTCGGGTCTGCTGCAAACCTGTTTTTCATTGATTATAATTTTGATAATAACAAACAATTCTGTTTCTCTACGACTGACTTGTCTACTAACATTTTAGGACCACAAGATTAGACGATAATCAGAACTAGCTCAAGTTTGGGTAGACTAGGTCTAAGTCAGTTTGTAATGTACTTTTTCCCTTTCTTGGGTCGATTGTAACCTTTGAGGTGTCTGATGCTAAGTAATCCTACACACACACACACACACACACACACTTGAGTGATTTTTCTGTCTGAATTAGAGTTCTTTGATTTTTACTCATATCGTCCTGGACGATGTTTATATCGGCCTGGATGATAGGGTTCAAAACAAAAATCCTAATCAGGGCATCTTGATTAAGCAGCCATTATTAAGCCGATCAGCCTGGACGATACGTGTATCGGTCAGGACGATAGGCTCAAAACAGAAAGAATGAACAGCCATGATCTATTTAGGTATTCTGTATTTTTGGAAACCGGCTAAGATAATATTGTATCGGCCTGGACGATGTAACACAATTATGCCTAAATTAATCTGGTAATTAAGGAAAGCAATTAAGGCTTAATTGATACGATCACATCATTCTGGACGATCGCAGGATCGTCCAGGACGATCAGTTCAAAAAACCTTAGTTGCTCCTGGACGATCAACATCGACCAGCTCATATTCTGGGCAATGTCCTGGACGATCTGCATCGGACAGCACACGTTCCGGGCGATGTTCTGGACGATTTTCCACTGTTTCGAACTAATCGTTCGGGCCTATCGTGAGATCATTTTGGACGATAGAAACTTTTTTTGTTCTATTCGTTCCAGATCGTCTCGACTAATTAGGCTTAAATTGAACTGATCGTACAGGACGATATACCTATCATCCTGGACGATAATGTCAGCAACTTGCAATTAATGAGCTATTCTGAAGCTCTTCTATTTAAGATCTCTTGTTCAACATTTTGAACAATCTTTTGCTGCTGTCTTGACCTGAGAAAACCTAGAGGAGAGGGAGAGAGAGAGATAGGAACTTGTGAGGGGGAGTTGTGAGGGGGTTCACAAGGGTTGCACCAAGCAAGGTTCCAAGTCATCTTCTCCAGTCTTTGTCCCTTATCCTTGGAAGGGTTGAGAGAGATAAGCTTCAGCGATCGATCAAGGTTCTCTGCCTGCTTCAGAAGGAAGCAAAAGGAGTCGGGTTCTCTGCCTCGTCGGGGTTGGCAGAAAGGAGGTTTGTAAGGGTTTCTCCGTCTTGCTGTGGGAGCAAAAGGAGAGTCACCTTTTTAGTGCAATACTCGGAGGGAGCCTTCGGGGAGTGGACATAGGTCAAGTTGATCGAACCACTATAAATCTCTGTGTTCAATTTCTACTGCTTCTGCGTTCATTTAACTTTCCGTACTTTGATTTTTCATCGTGGTGATTTTGGTTTTATGTTTTGTTGCTTTGGTTTAAAGAATTTTTAAAATACCAATTCACCCTCGCTCTTTGTTAGCCTTGGGCTAGTTCTATAGGGCCTAACATCCCTAACGAACTTTCAAGTGGTATCAGAGATGCATACCATCATTACAAAGAGTGCAGGATTACTCTCTCCTGAATAATTAATCCAGCCTATCTCTCCTATCCGGTACTGGATCTTTTCACTCACACCTCTCATTAATCTCACCCTCGCAGTCCCCTTTAGTTCTGAACTTCTTTTCAAATTTTTCCCAAACCTCATCATAAATTCTTCATACACTGCCCTCACCTCTTATGTGAATCGACGTCATGTTGAGATCACATATCAAGATTGTGCTGAACTGTTGCAGCTGTCCACCACTGGGGATAAGCTGCATACCCTTGTCTCTGATCCTAAATTTGACTGGTCCACTGCAAATCACTTTCTTCGCCACACCAACGCACCCTTTCATGTTGGAGAGACAAGCTCTTTACTCAAAGATGCTAGGACAATCCAGCATGTCCTTCGCACTTCTATTATTCCAAAGGCCGAGGACCGAATCAACATCACCCCACTGCTTTCACTTACTACCTTCTACATTCTGGCCCATAGAGAGTTTAATGCTACTGACCTGATCTTTCCATACATTGATCATTTGATAACAATCCATGATCTAGGTCATAAGAGAAAACCCAACCTTGCTCTAGGACACATCATTACATATCTTCTAAAATCCAAATACAACCTTTAATATCATGCTCCGCCCAACCATCCACCACCCTTCTACTCAAACAATTCCTTCAATGTCCTTCACAGTACTCGTCTCCACCCAGGGGATGAGAAAGCACGGGGGGCCGAGGAGGAAGAGGCTCTCGCTCCAGTTCCTGAACCTGTTCCTCTCCACCAGCATTCTCAGCTGGATTAGTTGGTGGAGAGATTTAATCAGTGGGAGACCCACTTCGAGACGTACGTTGCACACCAACAGCAGCAGCACGTTGAGGAAGTGGCCCAGTTCGACAGCTATGTTGCACACCAGCAGCAGCACGACCAGGACATGGCCTGGTTTGGGACACAGTTTGCTATGTTGTCCAGTTACTTCCAGCAGCCACCACCAACACCTTCGTCAGATGATCAAGGGCCACCTTTTTACTAGTGTTTTTCTTTTTATTTATTTTTTACGTTGTAGTCTGCTTTCTTAGTTTTTAGTTTACTTCTTTTTATCCTCCTTTTTGTGATGTCAAAAGGGGAAGTAGTATGTTGTATTATTTTTTCTCTTATATATGATTTTTCCTTTTACTGTTCTGTTCTCCAGTTCCTGAACCTGTTCCTCTCTGCCAGCATTCTCAGCTGGACAGTTGGTGGAGAGATTTGATTAGTGGGAGTCCCGCTTCGAGACGTACGTAGCACACCAACAGCAGCAGCAAGTTGAGGACGTGGCCCGGTTCGACGCCTATGTTGCACACCAGCAGCAGCAGAACGACCAGGACATGGCCTAGTTTGGGACACAGTTTGCTACGTTGTCCAGTTATTTCTAGCAGCCACCACCACCACCTTCGTCAGATGGTTAAGGACCACCTTTTTACTAGTGTTTTTTCTTTTTGTTTATTTTTTACGTTGTAGTCTGCTTTCTTAGTTTTTAGTTTACTTCTTTTTATCCTCCTTTTTGTGATGTCAAAAGGGGGAGTAGTATGTTGAATTGTTTTTTTCTCTTGTATCTGATTTTTCCTTTTACTGTTTGCACTAAATTGCCATAACTGCTTGAAACTTTTTTCGTTGTGTTTGCCATCATCAAAAAGGGGGAGATTGTTGCAAACCTATTTTTCATTGATTATGATTTTGTTAATATCAAACAATTCTGTTTCTCTACGACTTCCTTGTCTACTAACATTTCAGGACCACAAGATCAGACGATAATCAAAACTAGCTCAAGTTTGGGTAAACTAGGTCTGAGTCAGTTTATAATGTACTTTTTCCCTTTCTTGAGTCAATTGTAACATTTGAGGTGTCTGATGCTAAGTAATCCTACACACACACTTGAGTGATTTTTCTGTCTAAATTAGAGTTCTCACGATCTTCACTGTTTCTCATTTTGTCTTTCCAGCACTCACTTATGGCGGATAGAAGAAGAAGGGATAAGGGCAAAGTAGAGGTGATTCAGCAATTGGGAGCAACTCGAAGAAGAAGCAAGAGCAAAGCCGCTCGTCCATTGATCATAATAAGCTCCTCTGATTTCGACAAAGAGAAAGAATCGATTGTAATAAGTTCCTCCGATTTCGACGAGAATGAAAGGCCCACTCCTTCAGCTAAGCCTTCAGCTGCCAAAAAGAAAGTGAAGGAGGAGGAATTTGAACTTTCGCTAGGCGCTAAATTGATTGCAGCGATGTTCTGGACGATTTTCTACTATTTTGAACTAATCGTCTGGGATTATCGTGAGATCATCCTGGACGATATAAAATTTTTTGTTCTATTTGTCCCAGATCGTCCCGGCTGATTAAGCTTAAATTGCACTGATCGTACAGGATGATATACCTATCGTCCTAGACGATAATGCCGGCAACTTGCAATTAATGAGCTATTCCAAAGCTCTTCTATTTAAGAGCTCTTGTTCAACATTTTGAACAATCTTTTGTTGCTGTCTTGACCTGAGAAAACCTAGAGGAGAGGGATAAAGAGGGGGAGAGAGAGAGGAACTTGTGAGGGGGAGTTTGTGAGGGGATTCACAAGGGTTGCTCCAAGAAAGGTTCCAAGTCATCTTCTCTGGTCGTCGTCCCTTGTTCTTGGAAGGGTTGAGAGAGGTAAGCTTCAGCGATCGATTAAGGTTCTCTGCCTGCTTCAGGAGGAAGCAAAAGGAGTTGGGTTCTCTGCCTCGTCGGGGTTGGCGAAAAGGAGGTTTGTAAGGGGTTCTCCGCCTAGCTGTGGGAGCAAAAGGAGAGTCACATTTTTAGTGTAATACTCTGAGGGCTCCTTCGGGGAGTGGACGTAGGTCGAGTTGACCGAACCACTATAAATCTATGTATTCTATTTCTACTGCTTTCGCATTCATTTAACTTTCTGCACTTTAATTTTTCATCGTGGTGATTTTGGTTTTAAGTTTTGTTGCTTTGGTTTAAAGAATTTTTAAAATACCAATTCACCCCCCCCCCTCTCTTGGTTAGCCTTGGGCTAGTTCTATAGGGCCTAACATCCCTAACGAACTTTCAGGATCTGGATGGTTTTACCTTCAATTTTTTTAAGAAAAGTTGGGATATTATTGGGCCTAGTTTTTGTAATGTTCTTTTATACTTCTTTAAAACTGGTTATTTATCTCAGGTACCTAAAGTTATGGCTATCATTATCATTCCTAAGAATGCTAATTCTTCTCAAAATTTTTTTTATTTTAAGCCTATTTTCTTATGTAATACTTTTTGTAAATGATTGCAAAGATTTTGGTTATTAGAATGAAAGAAGTTATGCCTCTTATTATTCATGTTTGTCAATATGGGTTTATTAAAAAAAGGATCTCTAGGGATAATATCATACTTGCTGCTAAATTATTAAGAGGTTTTAATACCAAAAGTAAAGATCAGTTCTTTTGCTAAAAATTGGATATTCACAAAGCATTTGACACTGTTTTGAGAGATATTCTTTTTAATAGGATGGCTCCAAAAGGTTTTCCTCAAGTTTTTATTTTTTGATTAAAGGTTGCATTGATTACATTTTCTTATATATTATCCTTAATGGATCTATTAATGGGTTCTTTAGTTCTTCTTCTTGGCTTCATCAAGGTTTTCCTCTTTATCCTTATCTTTAATGTATTATCATTGATACATTTTCTAATCATCTTGAAGATAAGTCTCAAGCTATTAATTTTGATGGTATTAATTCTGGTGAGCATTCTTTCTCTCATTTATTATATACAGATGATTTGCCTATTTTAGGTAAATCTTTTATTGTGAATGCTAAAAAGTTAAAGGATATTTTTGATTATTTTTATGAGGTTTTTGGTTTAAAGGTTAATCAAGAAAAAATATCATTTTTTCTAAAGGTTGTAATATTGCCGATGGCATTGGTCAGATTTTGGATATTTCTATTACTCAGAATTCTTTGAAATACTTATGTTTGCCTATTTCTTGTAAAAGGCTTTTAATTTTGGATTTCCTATCATTGCTTAACAAAATTAATGCTCTTCTTGCTGGTTGGAAAGTCAGGAATTTATCTTTTGCTAGAAAAGCACAATGCATTAACTTCGCTCTTTCTAATATTATTTCTTATTGGATTAGATAGCTTTCATTGCCTAAAATTGGTCTCAAATTTATTAAGAAATCTTGTTCTAATTTTTTATTTTATGGTGAAGTTGCTATCAGAAATATTCATATGATAGCTTGGAAGGTTGTGTGCAAACCTAAAAAGGTTTGTGGTTTAGGGATTCTAGATTTGGAGGCTTTAAGGTTTTTCTTTTGAATGCTCCCTTATTTGGCATATTGTTAAAAATTTGGGTCATTTAGCTGTTTGGGCTAAATTTAAATATATATCTTGTTGGAAGCCTTGCTCGCAAACGGATTCCGAATTCAGGAAAGATATTAGTGTTATTGTTAGGGATATTAAAGATAATATTTCGTATAACTATCCTTTATCTCTTTATTAGGATCCTTGGTTTAAAGGGAAAGCTCTTCATGAAGTTTTTATTTCTAATGTGGATAGTTTGCATAATTTTAGGACTGTTGGATGTTGGATTAATAATGATACATGGGAAGTTCTTATGCTTATTTCAGAATATATTTCTTTGGATATTTCAAGCATTTCTAATCTAAATTAGGTTTTATATTATATTTCTTGGGATAAGGTAAAGTAACCTACTTTCAAAAAAATTTATAATGCTTTTTATAATAATTTTTCTAGAGTAGATTGGTTTTATTATATTTGGCATAAAAGGTATGGCTTGAGGATCTCTTGTTTTGCTTTGATGGCTATTATAAAACGTTTAAAAATGGCCAATCTTTTAGCTAGAAGAAACATTTATGTGCCGTTAAACTGTATCCTTTATGATAAAGAGGTTGAAAGTCATAGTCATTTATTCTTTGAATGTGAATTTTCATTCAAGATTATTTCAAAGTCTGTGCATGGGTAACACTTCTTTATGCTTAGACCATGCGCCATTTATTTCATCTAGAAGAAAAGAAATGACAGAAAGAAGGATAAGAAGGTTGGTAATATGGACTCATTTTGTAAGGATTGTTGCAAATCTATACCCAAGTCCTATAATTTTGATAATAATAAATATTATTGAATTTTTTACTATTCTATTTGAATATATTGTATATATGTTTTGCCCTGCTCAATGACATTTTAGAATTACAACTCACTTGTAACCTTGACCAGCTCAAGACTGGATAGACTATGAATAAAGTATGTATTTTTTATTCTTTTTTGTACTTTTTACCTTTCTTGACTCAAATATGTTTTATGGTAGATCCTAAAGCTAAGTAACTTTGTACACACACACATACTCAAGAGAGTGAGTTGGTGATTTAGAAAAAAATTATTTTTTGAACTAATCATACATTACGATTTATATCGTAATGGATGATCAGTTAACTAGAAAATCCTAATTAGGGCACATGTGCTTAGTAAGATTGATTAAACTCATCAAACTGTACGATCCCTATCGTATATGATGACTTGTTATACTAAGCAAAATAGCTAACAAAAACAATTTAGGTAATATTTTATTATTCAAAATTTGTGTCTAATCGTACCGTATAATATGCATTGTATTGTACGATACATGACAAATCATGTTTAAATTGATCCTATGAATAGAGGAATAATTATGGTTATTTTGTTCAATTAAATCATACAGGATGATTGGGGTTGATCGTACTGTATGACTCGAGCGATGAATGGGATGATAATTAACTCTTCTTCTATCATCCTAGACGTTGTCATAGTCTTCAAATAATCATATAGGATGAACCTCCAATTTCATATTGTACGAACCGAGCTCTACATGGGATGATATTTACATTGTCACCTATCATACTGGACAATCAGTACATCTCTTGAATTGATCGTATAGGGCATTACATTTCATACTGTATATAAAGGCTGCTCTGTTCTAATCATATATGAAGATATTCTTAATCATCCTGGACGATTAGTGCATCTCATTGAACTGATTGTATATGGTTTATTTCCTTATATAGTAGTAACAAGAGTACTTTGAACTAGTACTACAGGATGATCTTGGATCATACTGGACGAATAGAGTCGACAAATTAAAATTTAGGGTTTTTTTAGTGGCTCTCTATTTAAGCTTTCACATAGTCTTGTTTCAAAGACTTTTGTTGTAAAGTGTTCTAAGGGGGACAAAAGAGGTGCTTAGGAGAGCTTTAGATGAGAGAAGAGAGAGAAAGTTTTTTGTAATGGTGATTTGTGAGGGATTTACAAGGTTTCTCCAATCAAGGTTCTTCCTCGTCTTCTTCAAGTTTCTTCCTTGATCCTTTGGAGGCTCTGGGAAGACATTTTATAGCACTAATGATAGGTTGCCTACCTTCTCCAAGAGGGAGAAAATTGATTATTGGTTATTTGCCATCTCTATGAGGGAGAAAAAGAATTTCAAGTTCTTTGCCTTCATTAGGAGGGTGGTCAAAAAGGATTTCAAGTTCTCTACCTTTATCGAGCTAGTGAAAAAGATTTTGTAAAGGCTTCTCCGCCTTGCTGTGGGGGAAAAAGAGAGACACTACTTTTAGTGCAATACCTAGAAAGAAGGTTTTCAGAGAGTGGATGTAGGTCAGGTTGAACATAACTATTATAAATCTCTGTGTGTTTTGTTCTTATTATTCTACACTTTTATTTTTCTATGATTTACTGTGGTTGACAAACTCTGATTTTCTATTATTGTGAAATCAATTTGCTACTGCATTAGGGGATTAAATTGTCTATTTTCAGATATTGAAAAGCTATAAAAAGTTTTTTTTTTAATTTTTAAATTACCCATTCAATTTCTCTCTTGGTTAGCCTCATGCTTGTTCTTTGAGGTCTCACAACCTTCTTGAACTTTCAAGGATATCAGGTTTCTGTTAGATCTAAAGTTCTTAATTGGGTTGCTTTTCCAAATCTACAACATCTTATTATTTGATTGAGGTTTTTTTTCAATCTCCAGCATCTTTCTGTTCTTTTTTTGTTGGGTTGATTTTTTTTTAATTTTTTATTGTTCTGTTTAATTGTGTTGCTTATTGTTGTTTTTTATTTTTATTTTTTTGTTAGTTGGAACATGATGTTTGGGCACCTTCTATTTTTCTTCTTTTGGAAGGTGAGATTGGCAACCTGATTTTATCTAGATAGTCTAATCTTGCAACCAAAGAAATTTAGCAGGGTCGGTTGAAGGTTTTCCCTCTTTCTTAGTCCAGGCTGTTGTACGTGTCTTTGGGCACAACTCTTCTTTGGGGTTGGCTTGTTTTCTTATTGTGGTTTTGAGTTGCTCTTATTGTGGTCTCTTTTTTTTTTTCTCTGGTTATGTTGGTTGGCTTTGTTTGCAGGTTTTTTGGTCTGGTGGAAAATTGTTCTTTTGTTGGTTTGCATCTCTTGTGGTGTCCTAGATCTTCTTTTCTTTTGTCGGTGATGGATTGACTATTTTTTGGTGGACTGCAAGATTTTATGGGAGCAACTTATCGCCTTTATTCTGATATGATGATTTCGGTTGGTCGCTTAGGACTGGTTCTGTAGATTCGGTTGGAAGATGCTTGTTTCCAGTTGGGCATTTTATCTAGCAGATCTTCCCCGTTACTTCTCTTTAGTTGCCTGTTGAGCAATTTTAGTGGATTAGTTGTGTGATTATTATCTGTTTTTTACTTTTGTTCTCCTTTTGTATAAAAGAAGTTAGTTAGTTTAGATTTGTAAGTTTTTCTTTATTTTTCTTACAAATATGTTGTTATTCTCTTGTAATATTCATTTTTGAAATGAAATTGAGCATATTTATCTCTAATTTTTCCAAAAAAAAAAAAAGGCTTATTATTACTCGGAATTTGATTTGATGCAGCAAGTAAGCCTCTGTTTTTCTGTCAAAACATTTATTTTGAGTAGTTAATTTGATGTCCTGATTTAATTATCAGAGGACTGAAACTCTCCATGAAATGATATTTATGATTCTCGCTTGCGATAATTATCAGTTAGCGCAAAATTCTTATAAAATGGTAAATCCAAAAGTGATTTCTTCAATGCCTCTCCAACAAGGCCGCTGTGAAACAAGTTGCATCATCTTCCTACATTCCATTCATTCAAAGACACCTTCGAGATGGCAATCTTCAACATTTCAATGTCTTGCCCTAGTCCAGGATCATCAACCCCTACCTTCTCTGCTGCAAAGGCCGATCCGACTTTGCCTTCCAGTTCCATCCACCTACATAGCCGAATCCGTTCCTAGCCCAGCGATTTCAGAAAGTAGGGGCAATCACTCCTCTTCCTCGGCAAGCGACGTGCTCCGTCTCATGGACGGCCTCCAGCTCCCGGTGGAGGCCGACACTTACGCCTACCTTCTTCAGGAATGCGCCCGGTCCCGCGATTTCCTTCAGGGATCCTCCGTACACGCTCACATCAGGCGTAGATTCACTGGCGGCCGTTCTCTACTGCGCCAGCCTGCCGGACTTTTCCTTGCCAATCGCTTGCTGGTCATGTACGCGGCCTGCCATCAGGCGAAACTTGCTCAACAACTGTTCGATCAAATGCCTCTTAGAGATTCCATCTCCCGGGTCATCACCATGTCCTCTCTCTCCGAGAATAACGATGACCTGGGGGCACTGCAGCTGTTTGTGGGCATGCACCCGGGAAGAGAAGATTGGTGGTTGGTGGATCCCTTGGGATTCAGAGTTGTTCTATGGACTTGTGTTCGGGCTAGGGAGCTCCATGGGCTGGTTGTCAAGCTCACAGGCTGCTCTTCCTTCATAGAGTATATGGCTCCATTGATCCGTTTCTATGCAATGTTGGAGTGCCCAGACTTATCTTTGCAACTGATGTTGGCCTCTCCTGATGATTGCGAAGAGGCTGCTTGGGTGAGCATAGTGTCAGCTTACAATAGAGTCGGTTGCTTTAGGAAGGCACTATTGATCTTTAGGGAGATGCAAATAAGAAGAAGAAGAAGAAGAAGAAGAAGAAGAAGAAGAAGAATAAGAGTTGGGGGTTATCACAAGAGCAGAAGGAGGAGATGCAAGATGCTCGCAAGCATCCTCACAGCTTGTGTGGGAGCAAATGAGGAGAAGGAAGGCTACGAGGGTGGTCAGCAGGTCCATGTGATTGCCATCAAGATTGGAGTGGATGGAGATCCTTATGTGGGTTGCAGACTGGTTGAATTGTACTCGAAACAAGGGCTTTTAATTGAAGCAAGGAAGGCATTAGAAATGGTTGATTTCAGAAGGAGACTTGAAGCGTGATGGAATGCAATGCTTGGTGGATATGCATGAGGAGGAAGTGCTACGGAGACATTGATGTTTATGCAAGGGATGAAGGATGCAGGGACAATCACATGAAGCAATTCTTAATCAAGTTTAGTGAGACTATGGTTGCAACTTCTGTTGATGTCCCTTAGTGATTAAATATACTACAGGCAAGGCTTTTCACATCTTTAAAGTTGATAAAATTAAATATATCATGAGATTTTGTTTTTAAATATCTGTTATTTTTTTGCCGCTACAATCACTGAACCCCTAATAGTTACAATAGTAGGAAGCACAAGTTTTTGTTTGTCAGAACTGATTTATTTTTTATTTTTTAATTTCTATATTGGCATATGCTAGTTGGTGGGTTATGATTGAAGTATTTGAACTTTGTGAGTCCACAGGAGAACTCATCTTGAAGTCATGGGGTCCAGCTCCATTATGGGCTCAATGGGGAGTTTCCTCCTACTCCCATAGCCGAGGACCCTCGTTATTCACCTTAATCGCTCACGGAGGAGTACCGTTGACCTTACTCACCACTACAACTATAGGGAAAGTGCCTACTCGAAGACCCATCTTTCCCTCTCATAGTAAGCTAGCCTGAAAGTAAGTCCCGCAACTTAAGCTCACTTACCTCTCTCAGCCAGGCCCCTATAAAGATCCTACGCAGTTCATTAGTGACTCCAAGGCGCCAACCCACCTTGCCCTTCTGCATTGAGGACTCACCACGCAACTCATCTATGTTCACATGCCCATCAACACTCTACATTACTGAGCTTTCCAAAGCCAATCAAATTGGGTTTGAGGAAGATTACCCTCTCTAGACAGCCAGAGTGCGACAGGTGTAGGGTAGTCTGTAGAATCATTTAGTCTTGTACCTTTTTATTCATTTTATCAATGTAGCACTCATATCCTTATAAATAAAAGGTAAAGAGGAATATTTTGGATTTTTTGGCATTCTTTATACTCAATGTTGCCTATACTCGAGCCAGCTTGCGTACTCTCTCTCTCTCTCTCTCTCTATCTCTCTCTCTCTTTCTCTCTCCCCCCTTCATTCTCATAGGTCTCCAGGTTAAAAACTCGTAGTGCTTTCTTGCTAGTACGGTTAGGTATCACCATGGTTTAAAATTGCGCAATATGAGGCTCGCCTTGAGGCCCGCCTTTGCGCAATTTCAGTAAAAAACGCCTCGATGCTTACGCCTCAAGTCTTTTTTATGAGGCTTGCGCCTCAACTTAGTTGAGGCCCGCCTTGAGACCCGCCTCGTCTCACTGGCATGAGGCTTACGCCTCATGCTATATATATTAAAACTTACATAAATCTTGATGTAAATGCCCGAAACTCTATAGGAGAGGAGGAAGGGGAGAGAGCCGTTCATCATAATGACGATTCAAATGAAGAACCCCTTAGTGATGACAGTGCTGATGACTTATGAGTTCTTATGTGATATGTCATTGCTATTTATTTTTGGAAATTGGAATTATATGTTAATGAAAAGATTTTTGGGATTTGGGAAATATAGAATTTTTAGTTGAACAACATTTCATGTTGTCTTATTATTGGGATATTTTTATTTCACTTCATATCTCATGTTTTTTTATGTTTTATATTATTCATCCATTAGTATATAAAAAATTTATCATTTTATGTTTACGCAATCTTTTGATTTTGAGGCTTACGCCTCAAAACGCCTTGAGGCTTACGCCTCGCCTCACGAATGAAAAATGCCTCAATACCCGAATACGCAATTTTAAACATTGGGCACCTATAGACATATTTGGATCCAACATTCTTATAGGTGTGGTGAGCATAGATTCATAATAATTACTAGAAGACAGACTCAACTTGATGGAAAAACAACACTGAATTTTTTGTGAAAATGGAGAACCCCAGTTACATCACTCACTAGGATCTCATGGAGATGGAAGAAAGGTTAATAAAAATGATCCAAGATGTCCTAAGACGGTTGCCTAGGCGCTCGCTGTGGGGGAGCATTTGAATGGTCATTTGACTTAGCAATTTGCTGCAGGAGGCTAGATGGCAGGGCACTAACTTTTACTCCTATTCCTCATCCCACTCGCATGGCGATGAGTGACAAAGAGTACAACCTGCCAGCTTGACAAGTTAAAAGAGGAGAACTTAAACTAACCAATTTCTTCTCAATGGAGATAGCAAAGGACGGGCCCATCCAAGGTTTAAGGTGCCACATTTGGAGTCTTATAGGGGAGATTTGACCCACTTAACCATATTACAACCTTTGAATCAATTACTTACTAACTTGACATTGATGATGCCCTTAAGTGTTGGTTGTTCTTCACGACACTCAAGGAGTAAGCTTTGAGATGGTTCACTTGCGCCTTCTAATGGGAGTCATCACTTCTTTTTAGGAATTCAAGAGAATGCTTTAAACTCAATTTGGCGGTGCCTAAAAGCCCCAAAAGAGCTCACGAGCTCCCTTAAAATAAGGTAGGAACCGGGAAAGTCTTCGATGAACTTCATCGTGAGGTTTAGAAAGAAATGCTAGAGGTGAAGGATTTGGAGCTTGTAGTTTCCTAGGCTGCCCTAACCCAAGGATTATGGGAGGGCCCTTTTTTGTTAGGCACTCAGCTTGCAACAGTCTAGAAAAATATTGAATTGTTATTGCTTAACAACAATCATGTCAATGCTGAAGAATAAAATAGAATGATTGAGTCCTTTACAACCACTCATCCAGATAAACTCGCCCATCGAAGAGATTGACAGCAAGGGAGAGTCTAAGAAAGAATTCTATCTAAGGAGAGAAGGGATAGAAGACTTAACATCCTACAAGATTATCATCACCCAGAGGACCAAAAAGTGCCCATGATATCTTGGCTGCTAAGGATTGTAAGACCACTTGCGCCTAGGTAGAAGAGCTCCCTTGGGCCACTTGCCCCTATCATGAGAAAAGAACATATCATGCCTCCACTTATCTCACCTACACTCCATTGTGAGTGTCAATGGCTGAATTTATTGAGGCTATCCAAACCATACACTTGAAGGCGAACACACACATTAGGGACACATCATGATATTGTGCCTTTCACAAAGATCATGACCATGATACAGATGATTAATGGAAGAACTCACTAAGGTTGGAAAGTTGAAGGTTTGTGCTCACCAATCTCATTTAGCACCTAGGAGAAACCCTGATGGAGAGTAATGGAGCCAACCGCCTTGCTATGGCCAATCAAACCCAACAAAATAGCTGTTCAGGAAACTTTTAATTAAAATTTGGAGGGAATTATTTAGGGAAAGAGATCTAAATTGCATTCAAATCTATGAGAGAATTATTTAGGGAAATGTGGCTGATTTGGGATGGAATTAGGGGAGCCAATTTAGGGCAAACTATGTTGTTATTTTGATTTATGCAATTTATTTTTTATGTTGATTTTTTTTGTGAGTTTCCTAGCGTGCCTAAGGTTTGTTGGAAAACTGATCTACCTCTCAAATAGTAGATCACATGTATTTTTCTTATCTTGTTGAAGAGATAATCACAAAATCAACCCCTATCTTCGTATTACTGTAGTTTCCACTCGTTTACTTTGCTATTTTTACTTTCAAGATGCATCAATTATATGAAGAACAAAGAAAAGCATGAAAATAAATTAAAGAGTTAAAAGCACAATTGCATCGTCACCCAAAAAAGAAAAAGAAAAGCAGAGTAATAATAAGATAAGAGGGATTTACATACATACTATACAATTTTTTTGTATTTACATATCTATGACCAAACTTTGATGTTTCCTTGTACAACACTTTAATGTCTCAATCAGATCAAAATGTATGCATGAAAACGTGCATTTTTTCTCTTTTGAAAGTAAATGTTAGTGATATTTTTGAATTGATTTAAATATTTAGATTTTATATAAAGAAAAATTTTATTTAGATGTTACATTTATAAATACATAAGATTTATATGGTATATATGTAAATCTTTAATAAAATAAACATGCAAGAATGTAAGTCTAAGCTATAAAGTAAACTGGACACAAGAATATTTATGTTCCACCAGCCTACACCAATGCCAAAGCTTTCCCCTGGACAAGCAACTGCTACTAGAAGCCACACTCCTTTCATGCTTGAGTCGGTGGAGAAACCATCATAATATATACACTCTCCTTAATTGGTGAGAGCAACCCAAAGACATATCCTTCATAGGCTATGGAACCCAATTCTCCAATACAAGAAATGCATTCTTTTAAAGTATTCTAAAATGGTGGTGATTAAGGCTATCACTAACAATCAAAGTAAGCAATCTCTACAAATACATTAAAATATACAAATATAAATTCAATAATTTCCGTAAATATAATTAATGATGATTTGCCTCTTCTTGCTTTCTTATTCTCCTCTTGCTATCACATTATCTTCTTCTTTTCCTATACATTGTCATTATGATTTAAAGCATCCTTCTTCAATGAAAAGCTTTTGTGATATTTTGGTCCATAAAATGACATGTCGTGTGAAGTGAAGTGAAGGTGAGTTGAGAAGCCTCCTAAACTAAAATTTTATATATATATATATATATATAATCAAGAAT
This sequence comes from Dendrobium catenatum, assembly GCF_001605985.2. Taxonomy (NCBI): domain Eukaryota; kingdom Viridiplantae; phylum Streptophyta; class Magnoliopsida; order Asparagales; family Orchidaceae; genus Dendrobium; species Dendrobium catenatum. The sequence continues at coordinate 549,292 of NW_021318917.1, forward strand.
CTCTCAGAAAGTGGAAAAGTGCAGGAAATCTCAAATTAATGATTGATGAAGCTACATTTAATTTCTCATTCTTATTTGAATCGAAACAAAGTCCAGGAAAGAAGCACCATTCTATGGACACAGACAAATCGCGTTATGTGATAACAAAAAGTATATTAGTTCTCAATGAAGTACATAGCAGGCAGATATACAATTATACATTACACCGGCTCCCATGAGAAGAAAAAAGTTAGAAGCTTTTAATACAAAATATTGTCAAGAAATCTAAGTAAAACAACAAAGTTGATGCACTTATATTCAAAATTAAAAACATTTATATTTTAATTGCAAGATAACTGTTTTTTAATTAAAATACTACTCAAGCTCATTCCTTTTCCTAAAAAAATTAAGATATTTTTATTTGGAACATACGTCCTTTAATTTTGCAGCGTAAATGGTAATTTTTGTACAGTTATGACATTTACTAAATGTGTCCCTTCAACATTCTTTTGATGTCCTCAATTTCATAGTTAATACCAAGTAATGGGCTTAGTCAAATCTTAAACAAGGAAAAAAAAATTCTGAGCTTCCAGAAAATTAATTTTGCATTATCTTCTTTTTTTTTTCGTCTATGGCTTCAAGCCTTTGAAATAAGATGTACAATCCTTTATTTTGATTGCATGGATATTTCAAAATTTTAATGCTTCTTTATAGCCTCTCATTTCAACAACGGCTGAAAATTTGGAGAGTCCTCTCTAGCTGTTCTATGTCAGAACCTGGAACGTCTTCTATGTTGGAGCCATTCTTGTATAATTTGAAAATAGGCACTGAACTCACATTCTCTGAACTTACAATGCTAGCTTGTTCCTTCATGTTCACCTGTATGGATATCAAACTGAGAAAATAGTAATAAAAAAGCCTAAGAAATATACATCAATTAATAAAAGAAAAAAAAAACGAACATTAATAAGATGGAATACTGTATTATTACTGCCATAAAATTATCCAAAGAAATGACAGTTTGTATTGAACTTCAAAATTTTCTTAAATTGCTCAGGATAGGCTGATTCATTGTAGATCAGGATAGAAGGCAAAATAATAAAATGTAGAAACACGGTTAATTAAAAGACATTTAAAATGTAATAGAAAATAGCATTAAGCATCATTTTATCTTCTCAAAAAATTTAAACATTTTCCGTTTACAATTTGATATCTTGTCTTGCTGGTTTCTTGGTCTAATACAAAACGTAACTGGTCATCCTGATCCAATGTTTTTTTTTTCCCTTTGGTAAAGATGCTTGTTTACGTGGTTTGGGGTCATGGGGGTAGCAGTGCATGCTTGATAAGCTATATGTAGTTCTTTCCCTCTCCTGCACTGTGTGAGGACCACCCCTTAACATTTTATTATAACATCATCAAAGTTTAGAAGTGAAAAATCATTCTAATTTGTTATAACATCATCAAAATAAAAAGGCTTTATGTTTTATTTTTTATTTGTGAGATCATTTATTTTACTAGGAGTCACGTAACCTCTTGTAAAAGCGATTCCTATGTTATCAATCATAAAACCTCTATTGAGTACTCCAACCACTGGAGCAATCAACGGCTCTTTTCCTTTTGAAGCAGCTATGCCGGTCACTTCATTAAGCATGTTCTCTTGAGCTTGGATCTTATTCATAACCCCTTTTTCCTTAGTCCTCATGCATAATGTTGGAAGAATATATTCATCACCAGGTAATCGTGTCAAGGACCATATCACTCAAGGAACTAGGATAGTAAGGGCTTGAGGAGCAGAACTGATTACATGGATAAGGTTCAAATCAAATTGAAGAGCCTATCTAGTTGTGCGTGAGGTGTAAATGGAGAAATCACCATCACTTCTAAATTTCAAGTGGAGGCGAAGTATATTTTATTATGATAATAAAATGGTCATAAAAGAAAAAAGCTAGAAATCTATAATTAGAGCAAAATTTCAACATGAGTCTGAAGTGTGCTAGACCTATAAAAAGGAAAAAATCCATAGGAGCCTTATTATCGGCTTCATCCTTGCTCTAGTCTGTCTCCTATAAAATGAGCTTGTGTTCTCTCACTATTTAACATCAACTGTAATGGGTGTATGTTGTCTTCTTCATTAAATATAGTATGTGGATGGATTTTTGTAAATTGTAAATTTAATAATATATTTTTCTGAAGATAAATCCTTAATGAACCATTTTTGAAGTTTAGGTGAACTATTTTGACCTGTGCAGTCATGGTCCTCATGGATATAGATGGCTCTCAACAACAACAACATCAAGCCTTTGTCCCACTACGTGGGGTCGGCTACATGAATCCTTTTTCGTCATTGTGTCCAGTTAAAAGTCAAATTCTCATTTAAATCTAATAAAGAAAGATCATTTCTAATATTTTCTAACCAAGTCTTTTTAGGTCTACCTCTACCTTTCTTAACATAAGTCAAATCTAATACCTCAACTTTCCTAACCAAGTCATCGGAAGGCCTCCGTTTAATGTGACCAAGCCATCTAAGGCGACTCTCTCTAATCTTATCTTCCAATAGAGCTACTCGAACCTTTTCACGTATACGATCATTTCGTATCCTATCTCTAAGGGTCAAGCCACTCATCCACCTAAGCATCCTCATCTCTGCAACACTTAACTTAGTATTATGCTTCTCTTTTAATGGCCAACATTCGGCACCATAAAGCATTGCAGGTCTCACCACCATCTTATAGAATTTTCCCTTAAGTTTGAGGGGGACTTTTCTATCACACAATAAGCCCGATGCATTCCTCCACTTCAACCATCCAACTTGAAAAAATTAGATAGTTCCAATCATTATCAATATGATCAATTCAAGAAATTAGTATTCATAGGTGTTAATTATCAATAACCATAAGGCTTCCTCACCTTAAGGTAAATAATTTCCCATCTAATTTCTTGTCATGATGTCTAGGATAATATTTGGCTCTTATCATTTATTTCATTTATATCCATATGAGAGTTTTTCATCCTAGTCTCTACTCCTTTGGTTGTTTTCCAATGAATTTTTATATGTTTAGTTAACTTCAACTTGGTAAAATTAACTAGTTTGTAGTCATCAATCTTATACCAATAAAAAAAGTCATTTGTCTAGGCTAACCAATCTAAGAAACTATTAGGCTCTTGGTTGCCATCATAGGAAAAAGATTCAACTTTAACTCTCCTAAAAAGATTCATAAATTATCAACATTCCTATGACTATGGTCTCTTTAACATCTATCCTTGAGGTTGGTTATCTCTTTTTAGGTAGGTCTACTCATTAGTCTATGTAAAAAAGCATTATAATCTAATGTGCATTATGATTTCAGGAAAGATATAGGATATAATTTCAATTATTTTGTAGATAATTTAAAACAGCTGGCATTTGATATCTAGATTTTTTTCTCCTTGAATAATTCTTTACTCTTCATTTCATTTTCATGAATCCTAAGGTCTATAATCAATCATTTAAGTCAAGTTTTTAATGTGATCATGGGAAATTGATTTCGGTGGCATGAGACAAGTTGCTTAAATATAAAGAGATATATGAGAGGAAAAGTTCTATAGAGGAGAGAGAATATATATTTATTTATTTATTTATTTATAATTTAAAGAACTTCCACATGATGAGAGGGTACAAAGATCTCTTACATCCCTAAATCTCCTTAGATAATTTAAGCCTTTTTGGCAAAATTCTTCTTAATTTAAAACACACTAAATTTTATATACATTTTTTTTTATGCATGCAAGTTCTAAATGCAAGAAATATATGTTTAGATCTATAAGCCTAAGCTCTTAAGATGACAAATTATTTGAATTTTTATAAATAAACAAACAATTTTATCATAAACATAAAATATTAAAAAATAATAAATAAGGTTAAAAAATTGTTATGTGTGTTAAGATAATGTTTTAGTTTTTTTTTACGCCCATAGTAAGGTTTTTACTCAAGACAATGTTTATGGATAAGTTTACACAAGAATATTGACCAGACTTTATGGTAGAGCTCGCTACTTAGATTTTATGCTTACACTATAAGCTCGAACCACTATAATCCGGTGTGTTCTTTCTTTTTACTACTTCCGCATTTTAATTTCCGCATTTATTATTGTGGTGATTTGGATTGTGTTTTGGTTTTAAAGTTTTCCAATTCACCTCTCTCTTTAATTAGCTTGGGACTAAGTTCAAGAGGGCCTAACATCCCTAACGAACTTTCACAGGTACGGCGCTGACACGACATTATAATTTATAAATCATACATAAAAATTAAGAAAACAATCAAAGCATAACATTTGAAATTACAAAAAAAAAGTAACATCATTTGTAGCGTTGTAGAATATAATATAAAATAAAAGTAAGCATTAAATGTCTAGGACAACAACAAAATCATAAACATATATTGTCTAGCACATGAAGTTTCAACTATTCAATTGAAAGAATGATATGATTAGCTTCGTCATTGGTTTGTCTTTGAACTTCTATATCATCTTAAATAAATATCATAGCTTCTAATTCAGACTCATCAAGTGAAAGATTAGCAATCTCTAATATTTTCATATCATCAAGAGACTCAAATCCATTTAGGAAATGAGAGAACCTCGCTCGTAGCCGCGGTAGTAAATATGACAGATCTTTTTTTTTAGATTTTTTTTTTTGTTTTTCAACGTACACGTGTATCAGATACGCATGTCCTTTTGAAATTAAATAGTATTTTAATTGGATACGGCTAAGTCGTATCCAACACGTATCGGTGCCGTATCAGAGGCGTATCCGTGTATCGGTGTATCGGATATAGCACACCTTCATAAATAGGTGTATCGGTGCAACATAGCTCTCTAGTCTTATCAACAAGAAGAATATCATCAGCAAAAAGCATACACCAAGGTACATCATCTTGCAAATGTCTAGTGAGAACATTCATGACTAAAGCAAAAAGATATGGACTTATGGCTGATCCTTGATGTAATCCAATCGAAATAGGAAAATACTTGGTCAAACCATCTTGTGTTTGAACACAAGTAATAGCTCCTACATACATATCTTTAATGATTTGAATATAAGCATTATTAACTCATTTCTTTTCAAGAACTCTCCATAGCACTTCTCTTGGAACTTTATCATATGCTTTCTCTAAATCAATAAATATCATATGTAGATCCTCCTTATTCTCTCTATATTTCTCTATCAAACCTCTCAATAAATGTATGGCTTCCATAGTAGACCTACCCGGCATGAATCCAAATTGATTTTGAGAAACATTAGTATCACGTCGCAACCTACGCTCCATAACTCGCTCTCATAGTTTTAAAATATGACACATTAACTTAATTCCTCTATAATTTGCACTTCTGTGCATCACCTTTATTCTTAAAAATATGAATTAACACACTCATTCTCCACTGATCTGACACCTTTTTAGTCGTCAAAATAGTATTAAAAAGTTTAGTAAGCCAAAAAATTCCTTCATCTCCTAAGCATTTCCATATCTCTATAGGAATATCATCAGGTCCATTAGCTTTTTCACACTTCATTTTCTTTAGTCTCTCTAACTTTGGTTTTACTTATACGCCGATAAAAGCAAAAAATTTTATTTTCATTTAGGGTGATAAAGTCACTAAGGTCAATTGTATTTTCACATTCTTCATTAAAAAGTTTAGCAAAATATCTCATCAACCTTTGTTGAATATCTTCTAAGAAAAGTACTTTTTGATCTTCATCCTTAATACACTTCATTTGAACTAAATCCTTACTACTCTTATCTCTTTGTTTGGCTAACTTATACTTATATCTTTCTCCCTCCTTAGTATCTAATGTATTATATAAATCATTAAAAGCTAAGCCCTTTGCATCGCAAATAGTTTTTTTAGAATCCTTATGAGCCTCTTTATAGCTTTTCCAATTATCATAATTTTTACATCTAAATCAATTTTTATAACAAATATTCTTATTTTTTATCTTTTCTTGCACATTTGGATTCCACCACAAACTATTTTTACTATTAGGAGCTTTTCCCTTTGAAATTTCAAGCACATATTTTGCAATATTTTTAATATCACAAGTCACTTTTTCCCACATAATATTGGCATTCTCATGCACAGATAGAATCTTAAGATCTAAAATCTTACTCTGCAAACACTTTTATTAATATTCTTTAAATGCCCCCATCTAATCCTAAAAAATCGTTTTATTTTATTTTTTTTATTTTTTGACCATTTATTTTAATGTCCAAAACTAATAATCGATGTTGAGTACATAAATTTTCACTCGTAATAACTTTACAATCTTTGCAATCTAAACGATCTAATTTTCTTATAAGAAAATAATCAATCTGCTTTTTACTAAATCCTTACTTGTTATCTTGTTTTTTATATGATTCCTTATTGTGCTTCTTCTCTCATCTTCATTTAATTTTCTACCTAGAGTTTTTATTACTATCCTAACATTTGAACATTGGCTCTTCCTTAGAAGTGGAAAGTCAAAGTGGCTTCTATCACATCATCAATTAATGTCCGGCTAAGACAAAGGCATGGTTTTAAAAATTGGACTGGACTGGCCAGTTCAACTGGGGACCGGTCCGGCGACCAGTCAGGTTGCCTAATAAAACCGTTTAGAGATTAGATAGGAGAAAAACCAGATCATTTACTGATTGAACCGGTTAATTGGTTATAAAAAAATCGCCTGGTTATTATTTTGGTAATTTGCAGCCGCCTGTTAATCGAATGAGTGAAATTAGTTAGGGAATTACTTAAAACGTGCCCTAAGAGAAGAAACAGTGAAACACACACAATCAAATTCCTCTACCAAATGCAAAATGGTGAAGCTCTCCGGCTCTTCGTCCTCAGCATTTCAAAGGTTGCCGCTCGTAGTTTAGACTGTCAAAGCCCTATCTAGATTCTATCGAAGAGCTGCAAAAGGTACTCTCCATTATTTCTGTTTTCAGTTTGTGTACATTGTACATTGTTGGCACTGTTTCTCCTCCCAGATTTCTTTTCTCAGCTCATTTTTACTCCAGCTTTGCTAATCTTCCTTCCTTGCAATTTCAGAAAATTTGAACGTTGTGTTATTTGTGCTTCCATGGCTTGCTTTTAGATTGCATGCGCACTCTAAGTATGGTATTACTTGTGAAAAGAGCTGGTGCATCTCTAAGCATGGTTTGAGTGTTTTACTTTTATTTGTTTGATAGAACTTTATCCATGGAAAGTGAAAAGAAACATATAAAGGAAATTAGCAGCCCCAAACCCACTATTGAATCTATTACAGAGAGGGAGCTGGTCATTTTAGCCAAAGCAAATGTTCGAGACCATAGCAGGTATATCCACTCTGTTTTTAACCCAGTAGAAAATATTTCACATTACAATGAAGTTGAGGTTCAGCCTACTTCCTTGAAGAGTCTGAACAAGAAGAATTTGGATATTAAAACCAAACCATTTATTAGTCCAGAGACCACTTTTTCAAAGGCTGAAAAGCCCCATAAGTCAATCTCTTCAAACTTAGCTTATTGATAACTTTGTCACTCCAATAACTAAGATGTGATCTCATGAGTTTTATGCATCATAGTTTTTAATGTTGTTTAAATTTTATCACATATTTGGAATCATAAGTCATAACATCATTATTATGTACATTTTTAGTAAAATAAGTATTTATTATGCATCCAGTTGAATCCCGGTTGAACCCTGGTCGAACCATTCCTTCTTCCTGATCATTTTCTGGTTCGATTTTTATGACCTTTGGAAAGTATACATTAATGGATGATATAAAACTCTCTTTTTAGATTAATATCATTTCACCTCAAGGTGCTCTTCTTGTTTTCTATCTTTAAAAGGTTCTTTGATGTCTTTACAGTTAGATGGCTTCACATTCCTTCAAAAAAAAATTTTTTTTTTCTTGTCCACATAATTTTATTGTGCTGCTAATAAGTTGTCCAAAACTTAACAAACATTCAAACAGTGAAGTGAACAATACAGTGATGATTTATTGTTCCACAATTATAATGGAAAGAGGGAGAATACCTTGAGAAAAGTCACAGACGTGTGTTGCTTGCAGAGCTGCTCTAGATGATGCAATATTCCTTTTGAATCTTCATCTGATTGGTCATAGAATAGTGCCAGCGACAGTCCTGCCAAACATAGATGCCATGAACTATGTATTAAGAACTTAAGTAATTTACAGATTTTAGCAGTTGCATAATAACTTAACATTCTCACTAAAATGTGAATCAAAACAATAGAGAAAAAGGCTAAAGTGGAATTTGCACAATTTGTATGATATCACTTTAGTTCCAACGATCTAATGTGTTCAATTTATTCTTTTAACTAATTAAAAATGATCCAAAATAGTCTTACTATTGAATTATTTTGGATCAATTTTGAGATGTCAATGGGTTATTTTGAATCTAGTTTAAAGAGTCGAGGAATTAAATTAGAACATTAAATTGCTTCAAATCAAAACTACCTCCTATAAATAGTCTGAATCATTTTGATCTTTTTTTCCTAAACAGTGGATGATATGAAGAGTGGTCTCAATGTCATGCCAACCTAACAATTATCAAAATCCATTACATGAAGCAAGAAATTAAAAGAGGGGAATATTATCAAATGCATCATATATCGTCATCATTAGCCTTATACAAATACTACTTGGGGTTAGCTACGTGCATAACATTAACATGTAGCACACAAAAATTGCATTTTCTTCACATATTACATGGTAGATGGAATGATAATCAGTAAGGCATATGGGCACAGGAAATGTGTCTCTTATGCAAGCACGTTTTAAATGTAACAAATCGCCAATCTCCATATGCTTTGGCCAGATGCCACATAGTAATGTAGCAGTCCTTAATTTTTTTAAGAATCTCTAATGCTAATGACACGTACCACATGATGTGATAACACTACGAAACTGGTCTTTTGTAGTGATATGAACGGCAGAGTCATCTGCCATCTGTTTAAGGCCTTCACTTTGTCTTCGCCTGACATGCGCTTTAGCATCCTGCAAGGCTTTGTTTACTGTTTCATCTCCCGGCATTTCAAGAGCCAATACTTCATAATCTTTTATAGAATCTTCCCACCGATCCAACTAATACAAGATTCAAGATGTGACAACCTTTAGCTTCCAGATAAAGAAATTCATCTGACAAAGGATAAAAGGTTCTGCTCACCTTGACATTGCAGTCAGCCCTCCTTAGCCGAGCCTTGCTGTACTTGGGCCGCAAATTAAGAACAACATTGCAATCTTCAATGGCCTTTTCCCATTGCCCAAGTTTCGACCGGCAAGCAGCTCGGTTGCATAGTAGGATTGTATTATGGGGGTCATGGTTAAGACCACTCCCATAGGCAAGGCATGCCTCTTCAAAATTCGAGGCCTTGAAGAGATCATTACCCATTGAGCGAGCTGATGCCACTGACCGAGCCTTTCGAGCAATAGCAGCAATCTCCCTGCTGCCAGGATCAATCCGTGCAGCCATTTGAGCTAATGAAACAGCACTCTCAAATCTTCCTGTAGCCATATCAACCTGTGCTCTTATTGAAAGGTGATATGCATTGCTAAGGGCGCCAAAGAACTGTGTAGCAGCATCAGTTTCGAATTTGGGTGCATCAATCATGGTTTCCTCCGCATCTTCCTGTCTGAGGAGCATCAGAAAGGCCTCCGCTTGGTAGGCAAATACCTTCAATGCAAAAGAAAAAGGGAGAAAATACTTCTATTAGTCAGGCTGCTTAATAAAATTTTTAGTAAATTGGAACAAAAGTGTACCCAACCAATCGGGAGCATTTTCTTTGTCGTTTACCACTGTATCGGCTCTTAATTTTTGGGGTACACGTTGTGTGTTTTTTTTCATCAGCGACTAATATTTTTTTTTCTAAACTTTACAGGAATAAATATTTAAAGAAACTGGAGATAAACCTGTGGAGCTGAATCAGCACCGGTGGAAATGGCAGACTGACTATCTTTTAATACAGCATTCCAGTCCCTCTGTTTCCTTGCTTCACTGCACTTGCCAATGAAAACTTGCACAGCCTTAGCTCTAGAGATGTCTTCATGACTGGCTTCACTCTTTGCTAGCTTATAGTGATTGGCTGCTCTCTCTGGTTCACCCAATCTAATTTTTTTATTTTTATTTTTGTGTAAGTTCATAGCTGGATAGGAAGAAAAAAATACACTATTTCCTTGGCCAATACATTAATCAAATGGTTTGAAGAATAACAAATATCTTGGTTTAAAATCAGAATAGCATAAATTTTAAAGGAGAAGTGCTTACGAGCAGAACTGCATGCACTTAAAAGGGATAAACTAACAAATTTATGATACATGGGTGAGTAATCTTAACATAACAAAACTTCTTACAAGATCTCAAAACCTTTCATTGACATTTGCTGTAAGCGGGATTCAGGAAATTTTGTAAATTCAGAATCAAGTACACATTGGAGAAGTTAAATTCTTAAAATGATTTGGCTTGATAAATGTTAAAATTGGTTACACCTTCATAATGTGTTCCACAAATATTTTTAAGAGTTAGAATTTAAATGAAGGAGAAACAGATGCATAGTGAGAAGTGGTGTTACTATATTAAATAGTACTTTCTCAGGATTTATTAAATCTGTGATTCAGTCTAAAAGGATGGAGGATAGAATTTAAGAAAATCATAGGATCTCAAGTGATTCCACAAATTATTTGACAAGATTTAACCGAATTTTGGTTAATATAATTGTAACCAAATAGCTCCTAAGCATTCAAGAAGAAATTAATTGACTTGAAGGTTTCATTTGTGACAGGTTTCTAATTATTTTCTAAAATCATTTTTTATTATAAAAAGTTATAGTTTTTGATAATTGTATACTAAAAAGATGCTTTAAAAGTAATTAAAAAATATTCCAAGTTTTATTTGAAACAACTTTCATATTATTTTTTAAAATAAAATTTTATTTTTTAAAAAAAATTTCTAGTTCAAAAAATTTTATACTAAAAAATTATTTTAGAAAGAATTATGAAAGCTGTCCCAAGCTTCATTTGAGATAATTTTTTTGCTGTTTTTTAAAATATTTTTTTAATTAAAATTTTTTTACTAAAAAATAATAATAAAACTTATCGCAAATCAAACTTAATACTTGTAACGAAATAAGCACTTAACGGACCAAAGATATTGCAGCAATCCAAAGCAGTAACGTAATGACAAAATTCATAACCTTAAAAATGACCCAAGCAATCAGAACAAATATGAAAAAAATTATCAAAATATTGAAACATGGTTTAAAAATGCTCAATCTAGAGGGCTAAAGAAACTGCCATGAAAACAGGAAGACAAAATACATTTACCGTCTAAAAATGCTTCGTTGATTATGATAAATAAAAGCTCTTTTTAGTTCACTTCTCTGTACTTCTTTTTTCCCATAGTGCCAATTCAATGAACTTTAAAATAAAAGGTTGGAAAAAAAATGATATTCCAATATTAGATGGGGGAATTAAAAAATGTTAATAAAAATATTTTTAAAAGTAAGAATCAAGATTTTAACATTTTAATTGCTTATGAGGAAGTTAATGTAAAGTGGGAAATAGTAGCTAATTATATTAAGAAATGTTGCAAAGTATATTTTTGGAGTATAAAAAAAAACTCTTAATAATAAAAATAGTTTGTGGTGAAATCAAAATATAAATAAAAGATAAAAAAAAACTTTATTATAAAAATTGGCCTACATACAAAATTTTAGAAAATTGAGAAAGATATGGAGAGACAAGTAGGAGTCTAAGAAAGCAATATGCTTTAAAATTAAGTGTTGCAGAGATGGTGGTGAGACCTGTAATGCTTTATAGAGCAAAATGTTGACTATTAAAAGACAAGCATAAAATTAAGTGTTGTAGAGATAAGGATGCTTAGATGGATGAGTGATTTTACACTTAGAGAAAGAATACGAAATGAGTATATAAAATTAAGTATGAGCCAATGCAAAATGGTTAAAGTAGCTCTAGTGACAGATAAGATTAGAGAGAGCTGCATGGATGGTTTGGTCACGTAAAACGTCAACCTTCCAATGATTCAGTTAAGAGAGTAAATGTATTAGAATTGGTCTATATTAAAAAAGTTAGAGGTAGATCTAAAAGGATTTGATTAGAAAGCATTAGAAATAATCTTTTTTTATTAAATTGAAATGAGAATTTAACTCTTAATATGATACAATGAAGAAAAATGAATTCATGTAACCACCCCATGTAGTAGTGAGATAAAGACTCTCTATATTGTTGTTGCCAATTCAATGAATAATCAGGAATTTATTTTTTTTAGATGTGTACATTTGATTGCTCCTCCAGTGATTAAGAAGATAGAAATAAGCGATTGTTTTATAAGGACTATAAAATTAAAAAGAAAAATAATCCCGAGACGATTCTAAGAAAATTAATTCAATTGAAGGAGAAAATTCTCTTGATTCCCTCATTCGTAAATGATCTGTATAAAACAAACGCTCTGCATTTCTAATTGCGTAAAGAGGTCGAATGAAGCTTTAAGTTACCTGAGATAGAGATTGGCAAGCCGCTGATGCGCTCTTAAATAACAAGGATCAATCCTGATAGCCTGTCTGCACTCCTGCAAAGCTTCAAGGAGACGGCCGAGGCCGATTAGCGCTGCCGCTTTGTTGCTCCAGTAAGAAGCATTTTCTGGATCAATCACTATCGCTCTATCGTAGAACGCCACGGCCTCCGCATACCTCCCGTTCTTATACTCCTCGTTCCCCAACTCCTTCAGCTCTTCAGGATCAAGTCTTCTTGAAAGCGCCCGGCACATGGACACCGGAATCTCAGCCTCATACTCAGAGCTACTTCTACGCCTCACCTCCGATTCCATCTCTTTTGCCGTCTTGGGGAGATAGTCGAGGACATCGCGGTTCGGAGTGACGGCGCCGGGAGCTCGGAGGTTTCCCAAATTGCTGTAAAGCATGACGTTACCAGAGGAAGCGCGGACAAGGGTATTGCTCCCCTTGGCGCGTTGGTGATCGTAGATCATACTGTCGAGATCTGCCGATATGCTGCTGGTGGTTTGTGGCCGCACGCCGCGACCAGCGGATGGCCGATTGGTTTGATCTGGGGGACACGCGGCCGCGGCAGGCTTGGGGGAGACTAGGATCTTTGGTGTGACGGCGGCAGGGGATTGGTCGGGGCCAGGACGCCGCCGCTTGGTACTATGGCTGCTTCCACCAGAAAGGGAGGCATTGGCGACAATAGGGGAAGGAGAGGGGTGGCGAGGAGAGACGGGGGCTGATCCAGCACGGCGGCGGAAGAAGGCGTTGTAGAGAATGAGCAAGCCACAGCTGGAGGAATTTTTGTCCTCATTTCCCATTCGTCGCTGTCGACGGGATGATTGCCTTGCGGAGGGATTGGAAATTGCGTCTGGGATTTGGTTAATCGGACCTCAAAAAGGAAGATGAAGCATTCATTCTTCAAATTTGGATTTAGAAAACATTGATTTTGGTTAATCTCTGAGAATGGAGGAAGAATAATGATCACCCGGAGGCATTGTAGGTTCAAATGAGTTGTCTCTGATCAGGGAGGCGAACATTGGCTGAAAAAGGAAGAGAGAGGAGGAAAGAAGATGACGGTGGAGGAAAGAGAAGATATAAGAAAATTGCAGGAAATTTTTCCGAGAAAAGAGGGGGGCGGAGAGTGAGAGAGAGAGCGGGAAAGACGGATGCGGGAGAAGCGGGCTCCCTTTTGTTGATGTCCTAAGCTCCGGGAGAAGCGGTGGCCGGGCCGCTTCGCCGGCGGCTAATAACGGACACGCGGGCGAGAAAACAGGCGACGACGTGAGGGGGCTATAGTTTTTTTTTTCTTCTAATTTTTAAAATTTCAATTAAATTAGTAGATTAATGTAAAAGTACACGTATTCTTCCAATCGAGTATTGCACGTAGTTCGTTAGTCGTTACATTCCATCATTGAATATGTCATCAGTTTATTCACAACCGTCAAATTTCTCTCGACTTTTCTCTCTTTTAATATTATTAATTATATTTTTAAGTTGGATTATATAACTAGGAATATAATTTTTATTTTTTAATGAAGACTAATTTAAAAACGATGGAGACATGCTTTAAAACTATTCTAAATCTATATTGAATTGCTTCATAAATAATCAATTTATTTAATATCAACTGCCAATAGATTATAGATACTCCTTACACATATAGATACACCAATATGTAGGACTTAGTAGGAATTAAATGTGAATGATACATCTTAAATATTTATTTTGTCAATTCAACTAACCATCCAGATCACTCAGAGACGAGCTACCTAGTCTAAGACTAATCTTAATTCATAGTGTTTGTAGAGTAAGCATGTGATATTAACCTTTATTTGACATCATGATATTCCTTAGCTTACATTCGAACAATACGTTATGATGGGATGAGAGATTGTTTTGTGACATCTTGATGATATTCTAGATTGTTCAATTATAACTTTTCCCCATGCATTCACTATCTTAAGAGGGATTAATTGGTAGTTCTAAATTTTAAAGCTTGAAAAATATATTTTTATTAATTTTTTGAAAAAGTAAAATTAGCAAGCAATTTTTCCCAACAAACAATAAGTGATTTAAGTAGTCAAATTTGATCTAAGATAAGAGTGCAATGATAAAAAGTTTTCATCATAGGTTTTTCTTCACTAGATATTGTTAGGAAAGTTGGTATTTGTATGTTTTACATTATTGCAACTTGTATAGTTTTGATGATTCCAAATATTATTATTTTATATGTTGTTATCTCCTAATATTTTTTGGAAGATTTATTTTTGCTCTTGTGTGTACTAATATTTCAGGAAAATCGAACTCCAGACTACGAGACTTCAAATCAAATTCAGCATTAGATACTTTGTGAATTTGAAGCTTGTACTTTTTATTTGAATTAAATTTGAGAGGGAGTAATTGTAATTGAGTGAATAAATTCACACACACTGAAGGAGATCTTGAAAAAGTTTTGTACTGATAGGACGGGATGAACATTGTTCGTACGGGACGATCAGATCAGTTATCTCCTTGTAAGAGCAATGGAACGGACAGGAACTGAACTGGAAAATTTTTCTAAGTCCTGATCATCCAGGACTAAATATTTTCGTCTCAGGATGAGTTGGGCTATGTAAAAATTTCTTCCAGACGAAATCATTTTCGTCCCAGGACGAGTTGATCTCTGTAAAAATTTCGTCCAGACGAAGTCCTGTTCATCCCAGGACGATGGGAACCGACTATAACAGTTTATGGCAACGTTCTGCAGTTTTCGTAACCGACCATTGATATAACTATTCATACCGGATGAAATTTTTTATCCCAGGATGAACCTATTCGTCCCAGGATGAATTTAGTTCGTACTGATGCACAAATGGTTTGTACGGGACAGTTTTTTAAATAGTTCGTCTGTACTAACTCAGGTTCGTACGGGACGATCCACTACGTAGAAAAACTTGAAATTAGCAATTTTTTAGATGGGTTTTCATGTCCTTTCTATATAAGGAGTCCTAGAAACTATTACAAGTGCCTTTGGAGTTATTTTCTCTTGAGAGGGATCATTGAGTGTGAGTGTTTGGGAGAGATTGTATGAGTGAAGAGTGAGAGATCAAGTGAGGGGTTTGTGCGGGATTCACAAGGTCACTTGAAGAAGAAGATTTCTTTGTTTCTGACCATCTCCTATGAAGGCTCTCAAGTGAAGTTCAACAACATCGGTCCGGTTCTCTGCCGACACTTGGAGAGTGTAAAAGTATGACAAAGTGTATCTTTGACAGTTATTGTGTCTTCGTTCTTTTGGAGAAAACAAGAAGAGAGAACTTGAAAGGGAGAGAGGAAAGGGTGGAGTTTGAGAGGGAGAAGATCCTTGGAGGGGATTTCAAGGGAGTGTGGAGGGGATATTTACACAGTTGCTCCGACGAACTTGCACCTCAGTACCATCGGATTCAAGGGTCATCTTGAGGGAAGTTTTGGGAAGAAGAAGATCTCTTTGGTGTTAAAGAACCCGGCTCCTCTGCCGCACCGGGAAAGGTGAAAGTGATTTTGTACAGGCTTCTCCGCCTTGCTGTGGGGGAAAAAGGAGAGTCACTTTGTGGTATTAGTGGAATACTCGGAGAATGCCTACGGGGAGTGGACGTAGGTCAAGGTTTGACAGAACCACTATAAATCTGGTGTGTTCTTTCTTATTTTTTAATGGTTATTCTGTACCTTTACGTATTATTAATGGAATCTAAACTGAGACCCCTTTTTCTGAATGGAGTAGAGTAGAACAAATTTATTCTTAATTAAATGCTAAATGTATGAATTGTTTGTTCTGTGCTTTAAATTCTGAAGATTATTTGAGAATCTCTACATGTACTACCGGCAAGGAAATTTTGGATAGTTTATGCATTACATATAAAGGTACTAGTGAGGTCAAGCAATCTAAGTTGAATATTTTAATGCATGACTATAAACTCTTTAGCATGAAACCTTATGAGACGATCTTAGACATGTATACTAGGTTTATTCAAATTGTAACATCATTGCATGTCTTAGGTAAAGAATTTTCAAACTTTGAAATAGTCAATAAAATTCTATATTGTTTACTTGATAAGTTTGATGCCAAAGTTATTGCTATTTGCAAATCAAAAAATTTGAATGAATATTCTATTGATAATTTGATTGGCTCACTCATTTCCTATGAGCAATGTTGGGTCAAAGACTTTTGGATGGAGGTGAAATAATAATGTTAAAAGCAGAAGATATGGTGAAAAGTGGCTTAGTTGGTGAGGAAAGCGATTACTTAACAAGCAAATTGAAAAGTCCACTAAAGCATAAGCATAAGTATCAACAAAAATGAAATAAAGGTAAAAATGGTAAGAATATTCAAATTTCTTCAAATATTATTTACTTTGGATGTAGAAAATCTGGACATCTAAAAAGTCAGTGTCCTAATTTGAGGACTCTTCTTGCTAAAAAAAAGGTAAACCTAAGCAAATTGTAAAAAGGGATAATAATGAAAAGCAAAAAATCTCCTGGGCAGATCTAGCTTCTGAATCATCAGACCAGGAGCAAAATGATGTTTAAACCCTTTGTTTATGTGTTTTTTTGTGCATGTTTTTTATTTGTTGTATTTTTATTTTTGTTTGTTTTATGTGTTTTTTTATGTTTATTTTTTAGTGTTTTTGTATGATTTTGAAATATTTTCACATCTGATTCCATGTTTTAGATCGACCGTGCAAATTTTTCTATTGCGTATTGTTTAATTTTTGCAATACATATCGTACTGTACGATCTCCTGATCGTCCTGAATGATTTGTATTACTTCTTCTGTACACATATAAATGGCTATATGGGTAAAATGTTGAGAATAAATCTTTTTGTGAGACATTTGGAATGATATGAAGATTTTTATAGTTTATATACTTGTGTTTTGTACTTGTATTGCTTTAGATTTTTTGAATATTTAAGTGATTTTGTTCTGTGTTTGAAATGTTCGTTAGCCTATATGAAAATTTCTAAAATTTTGGATCTTATAAGTGATATACTTTGAACTGCAACATAAAATTGAATTCATTAGAAAATCTAATTTTTCTAAATTTAAGTTGTGTTTATAACTTGATATTATTAAGATTGTCAATTTCATGTCTATTATTTAGACTATATTAATTTTTTATATTATTATTGAAATTATATTGTTTTTTTATTTTGTATTTCACTTATCAAATAATATTTATGCACTTAGAAAAATTTAAAATTTAAAATTATTGATTTTGGAAAGAATTCGATTACTCTTGAAAAATATACAAGTGTACAAAAATAAAAAAAGAAGGCACTAAGGTTTGAAATGTGAAAAAGATTCACAAAAATGTGCCATAAATTTGAAAAAGATGCGCAAAGCACCACATGTGATAGTTATTTCTTTCCAGACTCTTTTAATCTCTTAATTCAAATTAATCTTATGTACATTTATATTCTGTATTGAAATTTAAAATTAAAAATTTAATATTCATCTTTTTTGTAATGATATTCTTTATCTCAATGTCTAAATTGATTCATATTTTTGATAATTCTTTTTTATTATCGTTGTTATATTTCTTCTTAAATCATATGAATCATTTCATTTGCCTAATGTTTTTTAAGTTTATTTGCAAATTTATCTCAACCACTTTTAGGATCAATTATCAAAGGTTTCTCATATGACTTATTACATTTATATTATTTTTCTTCTTCTCTTTTTGCTATTGTTAAAAAGGGGAAGAAATTATTTTTTTGTTTGTTCTATCGTATCGTTGTGTATTTATTTAGTGTATGTGTGTTTGTTTTATTTTGTATATCTAAAATTTTTGAAAATAAAAATATATTTTTTTATTTAAATGCCTCCTTATTTTCATATGTTCATTAATTTAGGGGGAGTTTAAGAGATTCTTAGAATTTGAAATTATACAAACAATAATTGTTTTGCCATCATCAAAAAGGGGGAGTTTGTTAGGAAAGTTGATATTTGTATGTTTTACATTCTTACAACTTGTATAGTTTTAATGATTCCAAATATTATTATTTTATGTGTTATAATCTCTTAAAATTTTTTGGAAGATTTGTTTTTGCTCTTGTGTGTACTAATATTTCAGGAAAATCGAACTCCAGACTATGAAGTCTTCAAATCAAATTCAGCATGAGATACTTTGTGAATTTGAAGCTTGTACATTTTATTTGAATTAAATTTGAGAGAGAGTGATTGTAATTGAGTGAATAAATTTACACACACTAAAGGAGATCTTAAAAAAGTTTTGTACTGATCGTAAGGGACGAACATTGTCCGTACAGGACGATCAGATCAGTTATCTCCTTGTAAGAGCAATGGAACAGACAGGAATTGAACTAAATTTTTTTTCTAAGTCCTGATCGTCCAGGACGAAATATTTTCATCCCAGGACGAGTTGGGCTCTGTAAAAATTTCATCCAGATCAAATAATTTTTGTCCCAGGACGAGTTTCTCTCTATAAAAATTTTGTACAGACGAAGTCCTGTTCGTCCTAGGACGATGGGAACCGACTATGACCGTTTCTGGCAACGTTCTGTAGTTTTCAGAACCGACCATTGATATAACTGTTCGTACCGGACAAAATTTTTTATCCCAGGATGAATTCAGTTCGTACGGATGCACAAATGGTTCGTAAGGGACAGTTTTTTACCCAGTTCGTCCGTACTAACTCAGGTTCGTACGGGACGATCCACTCCGCAGAAAAACTTGAAATTAGCAGTTTTTTGGATGGGTTTTCATGTCCTTTCTATATAAGGAGTCCTAGAAACTATTACAAGTGCCTTTGGAGTTTTTTTCTCTTGAGAGGGATCATTGAGTGTAAGTGTTTGGGAGAGATTGTATGAGTGAAGAGTTAGAGATCAAATGAGGAGTTTGTGAGGGATTCACATGGTCACTTGAAGAAGAAGATCTCTTTATTTTTGCCCATCTCCTCTGAAGGCTCTCAAGTGAATTTCAACAACATCGGTCCAATTCTCTGCCGACACTTGAAGAGTGTAAAAGGAAGACAAAGTGTATCTTTGACATTCATTGTGTCTTCATTCTTTTGGAGAAAACTAGAAGAGAGAACTTGAAAGAGAGAGAGGAAAGGGTGGAGTTTGAGAGGGAGAAGATCCTTGGAGAGGATTTCAAGGGAGTGTGGAGGGGATATTCACACAGTTGCTCCGGCGAACTTGCACCTCAGTACCATCGAATTCAAGGGTCATCTTGAGGGAAGTTTTGGGAAGAAGAAGATCTCTTTGGTGTTAAAGAACCTGGCTCCTCCGCCGCACCGGGGAAGGTGAAAGTGATTTTGTACAGGCTTATTTGCCTTACTGTGGGAGCAAAAGGAGAGTCACATTGTGGTATTAGTGCAATACTCGGAGGGTGCCTCCGGTGAGTGGACGTAGGTCAAGGTTTGACCGAACCACTATAAATCTGGTGTATTCTTTCTTATTTTTCTTCCATATTTAATTTAATTATAAGTTGTTTACTTTGGTTGAAAAGTTTATTTTTAAACTTTAAATTTAACTTGCATTAATAATTAAAAAGGTTTTCTAAAAATCCAAGAGTAGAAGTATAATTTTTAAATTACCAATTCACCACCCCTCTTGGTTAGCCTCGAGACAATAGCTTAGGTCTAACAACCTATTCACGAGCCCCAACAGATATCACAAACATGCTTTAACAAAGAAAAAAAGAGGGTAAATATACTATTATGATAATTTTCTAAATTTTGTGATATTCATATCATACAATTCCTCATCACTGTTGCAATCCATGACCCCTAGTATGAGATTTTGATGATGAAAAATAATGTCGATTGAATTATTATTCATTTGCATATTTTTTATTTTTGCTCTTGTCTGTGAGTACTAGCATTTAAGGGAGATCACAAGTTACTTATGACAATAAGAAGACTCAAGAACTGGATAGAGTAGGAGTTGAAGTTTATAACATTATAATTTGTCATTTATTTTTATTTTTATTTTCTTGAGTCTGACCATAAATTATATGTAAGATAGAGCAACCATGCACACACACAGGGAAAGAGAGTTTTAGAATGAAGGAAATTTTATTTCTTCTATCGATCATAGTGTACGAGTTTTAATCATATTGTACGATCTGATATGGCTCAAACAACTATCTGTAAACAAATCGTACTGTATGATGTGTTTCTAATTAAAAACCATAGCTGCTAGATTAAGTTAAGTATGTTCTTAATTTAAAAATTTTGAACGAATCATACTGTACGATCCTATCATACTGTATGATATTTTTGAATACTTACTTAAATTAACCCCTTGATTAGTGCGTAAATCAAGGATTTATTTCTGATTGGTTATCATAATGTACAACACTGTTCATACTATACGATCAGCCAAGACTATTTTTGATCGTCCCAAACATCGTACTGGATGATCCATTGATTTTGTGCTAATCATACTATACGAAGTGGTTCATACCATACGATGTACAAAGATAAGTTTTCGTTGTCCAAACAATCGTCCTGTACGAACAGAAGGATTTTATATATCGTACTGGAATATATTATATTGTACTGTATGATATTATTCAGAAACATTGCATGCTCATAATATTTTGTACCAGGATGAAGGTTATTTGGTACTGATCATACTGTACAATATGGGATCATACTATATGATCATAATGGTTAAATTGAAATTTTTAGGGTTTCTTGGAGCCTATTTTAAAATATAAAACTTGTGTCTTTTTAGAGAGGGTAAGATTGAGAGGAACGTGATTAGAGGGGGATTCCTTGGGATAGAGCTCTTAAGAAGATTTTGGGGTTTGTGATAGGAAGGAGAAGGTGAGCTTTGTGAGGGAGAAGGAGTGTGAGGGAGATCACATGGTTGCTCCTAGCTTGGTGCACTTTTCTCCTCCTATGACCCGAGAAGATCTTGTGGGAGGCTCTCTAAGGGGGAGATTCCTCTACTTCTGTGTCCTCTAAGGTACTGTGCCTTCTCTAGGAGGGAGAAACATGAGAAGGCATGCTGCTGTCACCAGAAGGGTAACAAAGCGCTTGGCACTCCGCCACGCCGGGTTGGGAAAAGTGAGGTTTGTAAAGGCTTCTCCGCCTTGCTTGGGGGAAAAAGGAGAATTATTGTTTAGTAGTGAAATTCTCAGAGTGGAGGACTCCGGGGAGTGGACGTAGGTTAAGTGACCGAACCACTATAAATTCTTTTGTGTGATTTTTTCCTTACTACACTTTATTTACGTATTGCATTTTATTTTAGTTAAAATTACTTGGTGAAAATCGCTGTGAAAATAGTTGTTTAGCAAGTTAATTTTTTCACTACCTATTATTGCAAATTGTGTTTTAAGCATTTGCCTCCGTATTAATTAGTTTACTTGTTTAAAATCTAAAAACACAAAAAAAAAAGAACTCCTTTTTTTTTTTTTTTTTTTTTTTTTTTTTGAGAAATGCTAATCAGCAATATAATAAAAAGGAAAAGAAGATCCTATATACAAGCTAAGTGAGGATTAGATGACCTTCACTTTCTTCCTTTACTAATTTGACAAAGGAAGAAGGAAGGTTATCCTCAACAAACATGTCCCAATCAAAATCAAAAGATAAAGCTAAGTTAGCACAGTAATCCGCTAACTTATTACATTTGCGATTGACACAATTAAAGATGACATTATTGAAATTACCAAAAAAATATATACCTCCATCTCCCAATGAGTTCTCTAACATAATCTTCGGTTTGCTGTACAATTTTTGAAGATATTGGAGAACATTTTTATTGTCACCTTCCAAAATAATACCTTTAATATCTATTGCCCATTCATGAGAGATTCCTTTCAAATCTTTGAAAGCCAAAGCTCCATTTGTGCACTATCCCAATGCATCTTCTTCCTTCCAAAAGCAAAGATAAATCTGCCTTTATCATCTCTTATCACACCGGCAATCCCAGCCATATAATTCTCCCTAATGGCAGCATCAAGATTGATTTTAATCCACTCAGGTGGAGGAGGATGCCAATAATATGAACACAGTCCTTTGGACCGATAAGCACCCCAGTGATCCGAGTAGAAAACATCTTGTTTTACCGAGCTAAGAAAGCTCAAAACTGAAGAAGCAATCAATAACTTACTACTTCCAGAATTTCCATGCTTCACTTTGCATCTATTGTTCCAAACCATCCATACGGTTAAGACATAAAGTCTAGCAGTCATGATACCAGGATTTATCAATCTACTAAGACCGTTATTGCAATCGTTCCAATTAGTGAAAGATGGAATACTGAATCCCCAATCTTGTAACACATTGCATACTTCCAAAAGTTTAGAACAATTAGCTTTGATATGATCCAAATTTTCAATCACACCACAACCCATTGGACACAAATAATTAACAGACAGCTTTCTTTTAAAAAGAAAATATTCTGTAGGAATAACATCAATGTTTAATGTCCAAAGAAAGAGCTCTACCCGAGCATTGATTTTTAATTTGTGAATCCAAGAAAACATTACCTTTGAAGCAACCTCTCCATAATGATCTTCCATAAGCAGTGCAGAAATGGTTTTACCTGTCAGTTTTTTTTCAATTCCATTTCATCTCTGTTAACATTGCTGAAAATCTGCACCTCTCGGATGATATTCTGGAGCTCTATCCCAAAAAATTGATTCAGCTTTTCAGAATTCCAATTTCCTTCTTCTATAAAATAATCCAGATTAGTTATTTCCTCATCCAGTCCTCCAACAAAAGTCGACCATTTAAGAAGGCTCTTGTCTAGAATCCATGCATCCTGTAAAAAAATTATATTGGAACCATTAGCAACTTTCCATCTAACAAATTTTTTAAGAGTCTTCCATCCACTTATGATGATTTTCCAAGAAATAGAACCTCCCTTATACTCATCCTTACTCCACCACAATTCACCATATTTTTTCAACAAGTTCCTATTCAACAAGTTACTTGGTTTCTCAATGAGATTCCAAGCAAACTTTGCTTTAAGAGATCCAATTCTTGAGGTAATTGATTGAAGACCCCAACCACCATATTGTTTTGGAGTACATAACAGCTCCCATGCAACATAGTGTAAACCTTTGCTACCATCCATTTTGTTCCAAATAAAATCTCTACTCATTTTTTCTAACTCATATAGATATTTCAAAGGAACAAGGGAATTCAAAATCCAAAAAACTGGAAGAGGAAGAATAACAGATTTTACCGGCCAAAGACATATGCCTGTTACTCCATTCATTCATTCTCTTCATAAATTTATCCAACAGCACTTGGAAATCACTCTTCTTTAACCTCCTCAAAGCAATTGTTATACCCAGATAATCCAATTCTTCTATTGGTTTGAAGCCCATCATTTTTGAAATATGTTTCTTTTTCCTGCCTAACACAGAATTTCCAAAGATCAAAGCTGATTTCTGCTTGTTTATTGTCTGACCCGTCCAGCTGCAGTAGAGTTTGATAATGCTCTTAATATTTTTCACATTGTTCAATCTAGCATCAGAGAACAATAACACATCATCTGCGTATAAAAGGTGTGAAATTTTATAAGCATTGGAACAAATACTGATCCCCAATTTGTTTCCCATGCAGTAGAAAACATTAGAGAAAAGCTGAGAGCATATTATAAATAAGAATGGAGAGAGTGGGCATCCTTGACGAAACCCACATTTTCACTCAATCCAATTAGATCTCGTTCCATTGATTAATATAGAAATCTAGGGAATGAAACACAATCCATAACCAACTTCGTGAATCTATTTGGGAATCCTAGATCCTTCATCATCTTCTTCAAGGTCAACCAACACATACTGTCATATGCTTGTTCCATATCTAATTTGATTGCCAAATAACCATTACTAGCTTTAGAAAATCTCAACTTGTTGAAAACCTCTTGAGCTAAAAGGATATGATTAGAAATCGATCTATTCTTAACAAAAGCTACTTGCTCTTCAGAAATGATTTTAGGAATAAAAAAGACCAATATATTTAAGATTATATTCGATACAATCTTATAAATAGAGTTACACAAGCTGATAGGGCGGTAATGAGCAGGAGTTAAAGGATTATTAGATTTTGGAATGAGTACTACCAAAGTATCCTTCCATTCTTTACTCATTTTACCAGTAGAGAAAAAGAGGCTCACCGCTTTACATACATCACTACCAATAATTTCCCAATAACTTTTGAAGAAAGAGTGAGTCAATCCATCACATCCTGGAGCTTTATTATTCCCTAACTTCATAACAGCCTCCTTAACTTCATTAGTAGATAGCTCCTTGTTTATCCAAATTTTGTCATCTTAATTCAAAACCTTCCATGGATTTGGCCAATTCTCTAAATTGCACTTCCTTTCCTTCCATTTATCTAGAAAGAAAGAATAGAAAACATCTTCCACTTCCTTTTGATCTTCGGTGATTTGGCCTTCCAGATTTTTAACTTGAGAGATCCAATTGTAATTTTTTCTAGCATTGGCAAATGAATGAAAGAACTTGGTGTTTGAATTACCCTCCACATTCCACTTCACTTTTGCCCTTTGCTTCCACCAAGTGTTTAAGCGATTGAGAATAACATTGAGTTTTTTCACTTTAGATCTAAGCATCCAAAGCTTCTCATCTTCCAGCCAGCCATTAATAGCTTCTTCTTCTTAGAGTAAAATAATTTTAGACTTTAATCTGGATTTTTCCTTAGAGAAATCTTCAAGCTTATTCTTGCTCCAATGAAATAAATCTTTTAATGCTCTCCTACATTTCTTGTTTAGTATTTCCTTGTCATCCCCACAAAAAAACTTCTTCCATGTTTTTGAAACAATGTGTTCCGACGTCTTGTATGATAACCATACATCTTCAAATTTAATAGATTTTGCCATACTTCTATTTTCATCAAAAAAATTTAGCACAATGGGGAAATGGTCAGAAGCCAATCTAGCTAAGTGTCTTACCATTGCAATGTGAATCTTTTGTATAGCCAATGAGTTCAACAAGCATTGGTCCAAACATTTTAAAATTCTTGCACTTCCCACTTTATTATTGCACCAAGTATATCTTGGACCAACCATCCCAATATCATGATTGTCGTTATCATTCATAAACTTAAGCATTTCTAAGGAGCCTTGAGAGAAGACAAATTCTTACCTCCTCTCTTTTCCTCTTGTGAAAGAATGCAATTAAAGTATCCTCCAATTACTGATAGAATTTTCCTTTGTGTTTGTTCTTGTATGCATTCCCATAACAGTCTTCTCTTGTGAGCCTCCTTGTTCCCATACACTATAGTAATCATCCAACAACCTTTATTAAAGACTTTAAGATCACCAATAACACATTTATCTATAGTCTTTATCACTGTGAATGCAGCAATATCAGATCTCCATAGAATCATGATGCCACTAGATAATCCCTCCGATGGTAGAATGAAAAAATCCTAATTAGGACCCATAATCCTATCAAACTCATTCTTATGAAAAGAGCTAATTTTAGTTTCAATTAAACCCACAAAGAATACCTTATAGTCTTTAATGAACTCCTTTATATATAAAGAGGCTTCCTTCTTCTTTGCCCCTCTACAATTCCAAAATGCAATGGAATCCATTAAACAATAATCGGGGATATGTCCCCAACCTTCTTTCTTCCTTCTCCAAGTCTACCACGGGTTTTATTTTTAATAGGTCCTAATGATTTTAATTCTTTTGCCAATTTGCATTTAAGCACTTCTTCAATCAACCCATTGTTGTGCTCCAATACCAACATATCTCCTGAGACTTTGTTCAACTCTGAATCTCCTACCTTAGCAGTTTTATCATCTTCAGCTATCACCAAAGAACTCTGATTGTCCTCATTTAAACTGTCAGTATTCATAGATTGGATGATAGAGAACTTATTTTCATCTATCAGAGACAAAGAATCTTCACCATTCAAATGCTGAACATTGATCCGTTCATAATTTTTGCTGGAAGAATCTTCTCTATTCAATTGCTGAACATTGCTCTGTTCTGAATATTTTCTGAAAGAATTTCCTGCAACATGATAGGGAATACCTGCGTTCGCAAGTAATCCATTAGAATTTACTTGAGTTCACAGGCAACCCTTTCCCAATGTTTTATCTGAATAAAAAGGCTTAACCACAGCCATGTTGTCTTCATGAAATGTCTCAGCAGCCATTTCAGGTCTGATATCTTCTTCTTTAAAAATTTCAGCATGTGAACCTTCTTCTCCATGAACATCTTGAACTAAGCTTTCATTAAGGCCTTCCTCTACCACCTCTTTAATATCATTCATGATTGAGGAAGGAATAACATTTTTCTTAACATATCTGAGAGAATTTTTTTTATTTTCTGATTGCTCCTCTTTGCATTCCTTCTTCTCTTGTTGTTTACCATAATCCAAGGCCCATAAGAAGGTTTGACAAGAACTTCTTTATTTCTTTCCAGTGCCTTTTCTCCTCTATTCTCCTTCCCATCCATCATCATTTGAGGATTATTAAGTTTTTGTTCACAATCCATATTCACATGCCCAATTTTTCCACAAACAAAACAAAAGTTAGAAACCTTCTCTTATTCTACCTTTTGGAAAAACCTTCCAGCCATTCCCTCCACCCAAACTCCTAAAGGAAGAGGTTCATCAAGCTTAATTAGTACACAAACTCTTGCAAATTCTCCCCTTCCCCAATGGAACATATTGTCGTCCAACATAAGAGGTTTACCAATTCTAGAAGCAATGCAATCTACATTCTTCTCATCCCAACATTGTAATGGTAAATGTGGCATTCTTATCCAAATTGGAGATGTTAATCCCTTAATAGAAGAAGTATTAAATTCCAGGGACCATTTCTCCATGCCTATTATATGTCCATTTACAAACCAAGGTCCGCCTAGAACTCCTATTTAGGATTATCTTTTTATTGCAAAAAATTTCAAATTCACCCCCCCCCCCCCCCGCGCATCCCCCCCCCCCCCCTCTTGGCGCATCTCGTAACTTTAATTGGTATCAAAGTGGGGTTTTAAAAATAGTGTTTTAGAAAATATTGAAAAAATGATCATTACTCATTTTGGTAATCATAATACTGCGCAGGGCTATTCAATAATTTATCCAACTCTTTTTGACAACATCCCATTTGATTTCTGGAAAATTAGAATATCTACTTTTTTAAAGTCTATAAATTACCGTATATGGATGTTAGTTAAAGAAGGTTACATTGGAGCATTTAAACTTGCGAATGACATGAAAACTCAAGTACCATTTAGTGAATGGAGTAATGAGGATAGTGATTTAACGCAATTAAATGCGAAGCGCTTAAATTATTTCTTTTATGCATTAAAATATGTGGATTATATGAGAGTATCTACATATTCTACTGGTAAGGAGATTTGGGATAGACTGTGCATTACGTACGAAAGAACTAGTGAAGTTAAACAGTCTAGACTTAACATTCTATTGCATGATTACGAACTCTTCCGTATGAAACTTAGCGAAACAATATCTGACATGTACACTAGGTTCACCTAAATATTGACATCCTTGCATGCTTTAGGTAGAGAAATTTTTAATTCCAAAAAAGTTAATAAGATTCTTAGATGCTTACCAAGTTCCTATGATGCTAAAATTACTGCAATCACTGAATCCAAAGACTTAAAACATTTATTCTATTGACAATTTTCTTGGATCACTCATTATGTATGAGCAAGGAGTGAGTCAAAGGCAAAATGATGTAGGAGAAAAGAAGGAGCGGACAGTGGCATTGAAAGCAAACAACTCGAAAAGTGAAAATTTTGTAGCGGAGGAAGAAGATGTCATAGCCTTGATGACCCGTCAGTTCAAGAACTTTCTGAAAAGAAAACAAAGACGTCATCAAAATAATTGGAACAAAAGTAAAAGCTCAAGAACTACTAAACTTTCATCTGATACGATTTATTTTGAGTACAAGAAAACTAGGTCACCTCCGAGGTGATTGCTCAAACTTAAAGAGTCAACCAACTAAGGAAAAAGGCGAGGAGAAAACAAACTTTAAGAAAGGGAAGATGAAGACCCAAAAGGCATTTTGGGCCGACTCTACCTCAGAATCTTCAGAAGAAGAAGCAGAGGAGGAGGAGGTAACAAATTTGTGTCCAATGGATAACGATAATCTTGATCAATCGGATCAAGATGAGATATGTCAATTTTCATATGAAGATTTGTCGCTTATTTCTGAGAAATCCATGACTCGTATAAGAAGTTAAAGAAAATGCATGCTAGTCTTAATATTGAGTTTAGTACTTTACAAACTGAGCATGCTAACTCAGTTAAAGAAAATTCTGATTTAGATATAGATCACATGGCCCTGTTTGATGAGTATGATGCATTAAATAAGAAGCATATTGAATTAATTGATGCACATGAATCATTGAAAACAATGCATATTGAATTAGAAAAGGAGTTTGACAAACTAAATAAACTTACATTAGATTTAGATCATAATGAACATCTTTTGAAATGGGAAGTTGCAAGATTGGAATATCAAAATAACACATTTAAAGAAAAAATCATAACACTTGAAAAAGAAAAAGACATCATCCACATTAGCTGAATTAAGCAATCCCTGACATTACATGCATCACACAACTTTAGGAAGAGGCATCACCACCCACATAGGTTAGTGAACCCATTTACTAGTGTTAGGTGCTTCTCTTGTGACATGCTAGGTCATATAGCCAGCACGTACACGATTCACTATAGGATACACCTAGTACGGAGACCTAAATTGCATTCATCACAACATAGCATGCAAACATCTCATTCATGCAAGCATAATAAGGAACCCAAACTCACTTGGGTTCCCAAATCTAACCCTTAAATGATTTTATAAGGGTACTCTCACAAAATACCTAGTGAGAGCTTGTGGTTCCTAGAAAGTGGCTGCTGGCGACATATGACTGGAGACATGATTAAGTTCATTATACTAGAGATCAGGACTGGAGGCAAAGTAACGTTGGGAGACAACACGACCAGGAAAGTGGTGGGCTCATGTATTATTGGAAATGCTAAGAACTTTTTAATTGAGAATGTTCTATTAGTTGATGGTTTAAAGCATAACTTATTAAGCATTAGTCAATTGTGTGACAAAGGTTTTGACATAAAATGTATTTCTGACAAATACTTGATTAGTTTAAATGATAAACTTATTTTAAAAGACAAACATATGAATAATATTTACATATTATATATTGATTGCATTGAAATTTAAATTCACTTTTCTTAAAAAATAATAATAGATGACTCATGGCTATGACATAGGAGACTATGCCATGATAGTATGAAAACACTTAAAAATATCACTTAGAAAAACCTAATTAGAGGCGTACCTAAGTTAGACTTTACTAAGGCCCATCTATGCGATGCCTGAAAACTAGGAAAATAAATAAAATCATCTTTTCATTCAATCAAAGATGTGAACACTTCTTGGCCACTAGAAATCCATCACATGGACTTATTTGGACTCGTTAGCACAGCTAACTTAGGTGGGAAGAATTATGGATTTGTAATTATAGACGACTTCACTAGATTCACTTATGTAAGATTTCTAGCACACATGATTTAGTCGTTTGAAGAAATTTAAGATTTTCTCCACTTAGATTACAAAAAAATTAGGATATGAAATCTCAAAAATCCAAAGTGATCATAGTGGAGAGTTTCAAAATGAAAAATTAGAATCATTTTGTCAAGAGATAGGAATAAAGTATAACTTCTCAACCCCTAGAACTCCTTAGCAAAATGGAATAGCATAATAAAAGAATAGAACCTTGGTAGAAGCTGCTAGGGCAATTTTATCTGAGAACACCCTTCCTAGATATTTTTGTGCAGAAGAGGTAAACACGGCATGTTATGTCTTAAATAGGGTGAACATTAGATCGAAGCTGAATAAAACCCCTTATGAACTCCTTAAGGCTTGGACTCAGAATCTTTCACATTTACATGTTTTTGGTTGCAAGTGCTTTATCTTAATTAATGGCAAAGTTCCCTTAGGAAAATTTGATCCCAAGTATGATGAGGGTGTGTTCTTAGGTTATTCATCTATAGGTAAGGCCTATAGAATCTTCAATAAGAGAACCCTAGTAGTAAAAGAGTCCACCCATGTAGTGTTTGATGAATCAGATAAGCCCTCTGAATCTAAAATTGAAGAAGATGAAGTAGAGACAATTCAAGGAGTAGAAACTATAACCATAGGAGAAAGGGGAGAACCTCGGGAAGACTTGCCTAGAGAATGGAAATATTCTTCTAGTCATCTTAAAGAATTAATGTTAGGAGACCCGTTAGAAGGTGTGAGAACTAGGCACGGACTTAGGAAGGAGGTTAGTCATTCTGCTATCATCTCTATGATAGAACCCAAAAATATAGATCAAGCTTTAGGAGATGAATTATGGATCCTAGCAATGCAAGAAGAATTGAATCAATTCACAAAGAATGATATTTGGGAACTAGTCAAGAGACCAAAAGAGCAAAATGTAGTTGTAATAAAATGGGTCTTTAAGAAAAAGGTGAATGATTCAGGAGCCATAGTAAGAAATAAGGTCAAACTAGTAGCTAAGGAGTATAACCAGAATGAAGGCATAGACTTTGAAGAAACCTTTGACCCCATAGCTAGACTAGAAGTCATAAGGGTGCTCTTAGCCTTTGCTTGCTTTAAAAGTTTTAAGTTATATCAAATGGACGTAAAGAGTGCTTTTCTGAACGGGGTAATCAAATAAGATGTTTAAGTTGAGTAACCCCCCGGATTCAAAAATTCACAATTTTCAAACCATGTATTAAAATTAAAAAAGGCACTATATGGGTTAAAGAAAGCACCTATAGCCTGGTATGAAAGACTTAGCTCATTTTTATTGGATAGAGGATTTGTCAAGGGTAGTGTGGACACCACACTCTTTTTACAAATGGTTAAAGAGGAAATTCTCATTATTCAGATTTATGTGGATGACATTCTATTTGAATATCCAGATAAGAATTTATGTGATGAATTCTAAAAAATAATAAGAAATGAGTTTGAAATGAGCATAATGGGAGAGCGTAATTACTTTCTTGGCTTTAGTGTAAAACAAATGGAAAATGGAACATTTCTAAGCCAAACAAAATATATCAAGGATATTCTGAAGAATTATGAAATAGATAGTGCTAAGCCCATGAACACTATAATGAGCTCTACGATTCAACTAGACCAAGACCCGAATGGAAAATCATTAGATAAAAAAAAATATAGAGGAATAATCAGATCTCTCCTCTACTTAACTACCAGTAGACCAGACATAATATTTACTGTGTACCTTTGTGCTAGTTTTCAAGCTGATCCTAAAGAGTCTCACTAAACTACGATCAAGAGAATTCTTATATATCTACTAGGCACCCCAAACTTATGAATTTGGTATCCTAGGCACAATACTTCTTTTAAAATCTAACGGTACTCAGATTCTGATTTTGCAAGATGTAGGATAGATAGAAGAAGCACATCTGGTACCTGCCAATTCATAAGACAATATTTTGTATCTTGGTCCAGTAGGAAGCAAAATTTAGTAGTCCTCTCCACGGCTGAGGAATATTATATTGTAATAGGAAGTTGCATTGCATAAGTACTATGGTTGAAACAACAACTTCTTGATCTTGGATTACCCGTAGGAACCATCCCAATCATGTGCGATAATACGAATGTAATATACATTTCTAAAAATCCAATTCAATACTCTAGAATAAAATACATAGACATTAGACATCATTTCATAAGAGATAATGTAGCTAAATGAGATATGAAATTACATCATATAGCTACAAAAATCAACTGGCAGACATTTTCATGAAACCACTAGCCTATAACACCTTTAGCACTTTGAGGACAAGACTTGGTATCATAGACATTAATGCATAAAAAAAATTTGTTTTGTCTAAGGGGTTTCCTGATCATCACACACTCACCACACAAAATCCAAAAAATTGACAAATTTTTTATCGTACTATATGATCCATGTTCGTACTATACGATACATCAAAACTACACAAACCACAATCCTGCCTTAATTTCATCTATGTATATCATATGTTACGAGTCACATAGTATTATATGATATACGTAGCAGTGAATTTAAACCATTTGGTATAATATTATTACAATTTGTACCATATGATATCTCCTCTTCATACTATACAATCCATATTTTGTTTCATTGGGGGTAAGAGCCGGATGAACCAGATTTTGATGAAGAAGAAGGAGAGGCTGCTCCAACAAAAGCTCATGTTCGACCAAGATGGCATGCACCACCACGAGGACCTACACCGGCCTATCTTCATTATGAATTAGTCAAACGATTCGACCAACTACAAAGCCTCCTTGATGCTCACATACAAGAACTTCATCAATAACATGAGGATGACATGCGGTGGTTCGGAGAGCGCTTTTCCTCAATTGATCAATATTTTGCATCCATCCACCACTACTTCCAACCACCTCCACCTCCACCTGATCAGGATGCTCTTTTCTAACGTGTATTTATTTTGTGCTTTTTTGTGTTGATTGTTCCTCCTCTTTTTGGTGATGTCAAAAGGGAGAGAATCATGTTGTGTGCTATAGTCAGTGTGTCGTATCTTGCTTATCTTGTTATCATTATTTCAAATGAATTGAATTTTTTCTATTTTTGTTTCTATTATTTTTGTTTTATTTAATTAAAAATAATAATAATAAATTTGGTGAAAATTTCTTTAACAATAATATTATTTGACATCATAAAAAAGGGAGAGATTGTTGCAGTCCATGACCCTTAGTATGAGATTTTGATGATGACAAATAATGTCGATTGAATTATTATTCATTTGATTATTTTTTATTTTTTCTCTTGTTTCTAAGTACTAACATTTTATAGATATTACAAGTTTCTCAAGACAACAAGAAGACTCAAGAACTGGATAGAGTAGGAGTTGGAGTTTATAACATTGTAATTTTTTATTTATTTTTATTTTTGTTTTCTTGAGTTTGGCCACAAATTGTATGCAAGACTGAGCAACCATGAACACACACAAGGGGAGAGGTTTTTAAAATGAAGGAATTTTTTTTTCTCTGTCGATCGTACTGTATGAGTTTTAATCATACTGTACGATCTGATCTTGCTCAAATGGCTATCTATAAACAAATTCTACTGTA
This sequence comes from Dendrobium catenatum, assembly GCF_001605985.2. Taxonomy (NCBI): domain Eukaryota; kingdom Viridiplantae; phylum Streptophyta; class Magnoliopsida; order Asparagales; family Orchidaceae; genus Dendrobium; species Dendrobium catenatum. The sequence goes on from NW_021318917.1 coordinate 582,914, forward strand.
TGATTTATATCATTTTTTATGATGTGTTTCTAATTAAAAATCCTAGCAGTTAGATTAATTTAAGTAAGTTCTTAATTCATAAATTTTGAACGGATCGTACTGTATGATCTCATCATATCGTATGATATTTTTGAACACTTACTTAAATCAACCCCGTGATTAGTCCGTAAATTAAGGATTTATTTCTGATTGGTTATCATACTATATGACACCATTCGTATTGTACGATCAACCGAGGCTATTTTTGATCTTTCCAGACATCATACTGGATGATCCCTTGATTTTGGCTAATCGTACTACATGAAGTGGCTTGTATCATACGATGTACAGAGACAAGTTTTCATTATCCCAACAATCATCCTGTATGAACAAAAGGATTTTACATATCGTACTCTATGATATTATATCATATTGTATGATATTATTCAGAAATATTGCCTATTCGTAATCCTTCATACCATGATAAAGGCTATTTTATATTGATCGTACTATACAATATGGGATCGTACTGTACGATCATAATGGCTAAATTTAAATTTTTAGGGTTTCTTGGAGCTTATTTTTAAATATAAAACTTCTATCTTTTGAGAGAGAGTAAGAGTGAGAGGAACGTGATTAGAGGGGGATTCCTTGGGAGAGAGATTTTGAGAAGATTTTGCAGTTTGTGAGTGGAAGGAGAAGGTGGGCTTTGTGAGGGAGGAGTGTGAGGGAGATGACACGGTTGCTCCTAGCTTGCTGCATTTTGCTCCTCTTGTAGCCCGAGAAGATCTTGTGGGAGTCTCTCTAAAGGGGAGATTCTTCTACTTCCGTATCGTATAAGGTACTATGCTTTCTCCAGAAGGGAGAAAAATGAGAAGGTACGCTGCCGTCACTAGGAGGGTGACAAAGTGCTTGACACTCCGCCACACCGGGTTGGTGAAAGTGAGGTTTATAAAGGCTTCTCCACCTTGCTGTGGGGGAAAAAGGAGAATTACTGTTTAGTAGCGAAATTCCCATAGTGGAGGACTCTGGGGAGTGGACGTAGGCAAAGTGACCGAACCAATATAAATTCTCTGGCGTGATTTTTTCCTTACTACACTTTATTTACGTTTTGCATTTTATTTTCGTTAAAATTTCTTGGTAAAAATCACTGTAAAAATTGTTGTTGAGCAAATTAATTTTTCACTACCTATTGTTGCAAATTATGTTTTAAGCATTTTCCTCCGTATTAATTAGTTTACTTGTTAAAAATCTAAGAACACAAAAAAATTAGAACTCCTGTTTAGGATTGTCTTTTTGTTGAAAAAAATTTCCAATTCACCCCCCTCTTGGTGAATCTCGTAATTTCAATCACATCATAATGAGTAAAGAGATTAAGAAATAAAAGTAAATGTGTGTAATAGTAAAAACCATAGAGGATGGTAGCCGATTTATCTTAGTTCGATGTAAATTCCTATACCTACACCTTGAGTTCACTCAAGAATTTTACTAAACTATCCTTCAACTATGACTAAGTGGAGGAACCCCTCTTCTAGATAGGTATTGGAGAATCCCTGCTATTCTCTTCATCTTCAAGTATGAAGTCTCTATTCTATCCCACTAGCTATCTTCAAGTATGAAGTCTCTATTCTATCCCACTAGCTTGTCCACCAAACATACACGAGCTCTTTGAGTAAAAATATATCTTACTACACAAAAATAGTAGCTCACACAATAGCTATAAATTTCAAATAAGAAGATGTAAGGCGTAGAGACACAGAAAGACAACACAAGGTGCACATTAAAAAATTTCTCTTAGGGCTTGCAAATCTATGCCCATTAGGTATTTCCATTAAAAGATTTTCTCTCCAAGTTTTGGCACTAGTTCTCTATCTCTATATTCAACTATTTTCCATATTTAGGATTTTAAAATTTTAATTTATATTAAGTGCGATGGCTCAAAACCCTAAATCTAAGTAACGAAACACAAAACATGTTAATCACATAATACAATTTATATTGTAAAATATAATTAGTTCAATTTAATTTGTATCTCTCATCCCTTAACCTTAGCTGCAAAAATAGATTAATTAAGAAATTACATAATACAATACTATCTATATCATACAATATGGTATGCTTAGTTTAAATTTTGAATTGATTTAATCAAAGAGAGAAAAAAGATGATTTAACCATTTGAATTAACTTTGACTCTATAGCAAGATATATATCATAGATTATAATAAATATAAATTGATCTAATTGTAATTAATTAGATTAATGCATATCATATAGTATAACATGTATAGTACAATGTGATCTGATGAGATAAAATTGAATTAATTTTTTTTTTTTTGGATAAATCCTTGATGTTCGTGTAGGTTGTCTATAGCTTCTATGACTAAAATTCATGTAAAAGGCACAAAAAAAATCATTTTTTAATATTCGATGTTCCAAGAATGTTCTCTTACCATATTTTTTTGCTGGCATAATTTTTGGTTATCTTATTCATGTGTTAGCTTTGCCATCTTAAATTGAGAGTTTCTTTTGAGTCTTAGGCTTCATTTGGGACAACTTTAGTCCATTGCTTTTTTCCTGCTTTCAATAGATTTTTGTACTAAAAAATAGCTTTATAAAGAAGTAAAAAAACTATCCCAAACAAAGCCTTTTACATCTTTTCTTAAAGTGTACGAAGCATTGTAATTTGCTTCTCAAGTGCATCCAATTATCTCATAATGTTAATAATTAACTTCCCACTAAGATATAACAGTAAAAATAAGCCAACTAAATTATATTTGTTCCCATCAAAATACTATACTAGTGTCATAGGCTAATGGGGTGTAAAAAAAAATCTTTTGTTTTTAATTATGTGAAACATGCTTCAATTCCCATAATTTGCATCTTCGTCTCTTGACAATTTTTTCAAAAATGTCGTCTGACCCTTCGGCCACCACTCCTGGTGGCCGAAAATTGACTGATTCATCTACTCCATCATCCCGCATCATCCAAGCATCAATTCGATCGGAGCTTTCCAGTGGAATTCAAAATGTGAAGATCATGAATACCTTTGATAATTAAGGAGCCTATGATGGTTCTGTTTATCTCCAATCCTCCTATTATTGGTAAGGGAAAATAGATTACTAAGGCTGATTCTTCTAAAACTCCTCGATCATTAGAAAATGTTAGACAAAATGATAACGAAGCATCTTCTGCATCTGGCATGAATTTAATTGTGAATAGATTTGGTAATGCGATGCCAAAAAATACTCTAATTTTAGAGGGAGGTCCTTCAATTCAAAAAATTAGTGATGGTACATCAGCTCTTTGTGCTTTTGTTCATGAAAGAATTCTTGAAGCAATGATTCAGGGAAGTTTACGTAAATATGCCGGCATTCAGAGAGCAACAAATGGGGATAATCCTTGGTCTAAGAAGCCTTATATTAAAATCAATTTATCTAAAGAAGAATCATTTCTGACTGATGATGGGATAGCTGTTCAATTACATAATCCGAATGCGATTGCTAGTTCTGAAAAACTTCAATTTGCGGTGGTTGACAAAGTATTTGGCAAAGATGTCCCTATCCATTTAGTTGCAGGAGAGTTAAGACAGCAATGGGCTCATTTGGGTAAATTTCATCTCACTGTTCTTGGCAAGGGTTGGGTATTATGTTCCTTATCATCATTGGAGGCTATGGAAGATGTGCTATCGGGGGGGGGGACCATGGTTTGTAAATGGTCATATCATTGGTCTTGATAAATGGAGCTCTAAATTTTCTCCTACCTCATTGAAAGGCTTAACATCACAAATATGGGTAAGAGTGCCTAACCTTCCTCTTTATTGTTGTGATGAAATCAATGTAGCTAGAATTGCTTCTTTATTGGGTACTACTCTTATGATAGATGGAAACATGTTTCAATGCGGGAGAAGGGAGTTTGCAAGAATATATGTTCGTATGGAACTGGATAAGCAATTACCTTTGGGGTTATGTTGGAAGGTTTGGAAGGTCATTTTTTTTAGAAGGTGGAGTTTGAAAAAAATTCCTCTTTTTGCTATAACTACGTGAAGATTGGACATTTGAATAATGCTTGTTCAAAGAAGGAGACAGAAGGAGGTGATTCAAGTAAAGAAAATGTTGCCATTCCAAAGAATATTTCAGATAATAATGGATTTGTGCAGAAGGCTAAGTTGGCAAAGGATTCAAATGAAGATTTATCTAATGGACCTTGTGTTGAATCCGTATAGGTTATTAAACCTAAGCTATTGTCCCAAGGCTAACCAAGAGGGGGGGGGGGGGGGGGGGAATTGGTAATTTAATAAATTCTCTTAGATTTTTTAATAGAAAATCATTTGAATAACTTTCCAACTTTGATTATCTTTTGAATTGAACTTTTTTAATCACAATAACAAAATTGCAGAAAATAAAAATGTGGGAAATAAAATAACACAAAGATTTATAGTGGTTCGATCAAACATGACCTACAACCACTCCTTAAAGACTCTCTCTTCAGGTATTGCACTATTACCAAAAGTGACTCTCCTTTAGCGCCCAAAATAAGTCGGAGAAGCCTTTACAAATTCTCTCTCTCTTTCACCTATCCCCGATGCGATAGAGTGCCATCGTTCTTTCACACCCTCCAAATGTCAACAAAGTACCATTGTCTGTTCACACCCTCCAAGTGCTGGCAGAGTTTCATTGTCTATTCACACCCTCCAAGTGTCGGCAGAGTACCGTCGTCTGTTCACACCCTCCAAGTGTTAGCAGATAACCATTGTCTGTTCACACTCTTCAAGTGTCAGTAGAGAAGTGTCGTCTACTTTAAAGATCTTCTCTCGAGCAACTAGAAAGAAGAAAAATAAGAGTTTTAAGCAAAAACACAAAGATATCCTTACCCTTCAGTAACCTTGTGAACCATTCACACTTCTCTTACAAAAAATCTCTCTTAAACACTCTCCCAAATACACTCTTTCACTTGCTCTTGAAAAATCAGGAAGAAGAACATTTTTCACGTTAGTTTTTAAGGACTTTTTAAATAAAAGACACGAAAAACCATCCAAAAAACTAAAATTTTTCATTTTGAGTGTGTACGATCGTACAGTATAATCGTATAGTATGATCATATGTTCATACAGTACGATCGTATGTTCATACATACGAATAGTTCAAAAATTATTGCGTATAAATATTTTGTGAATCTGTACGAAATGACTTTATACACGATGATCGTCTAGTACGAACCAAGTTCGTATTGTACGAACATTGAGAAAATTTTTCGTCTTCATCGGGACGAAGAAGGACCCACATTTTTATACTCTAAAAGGCATTTATATGAAGATGACATCATATAGTATGATCCGTTCAAAAAAAAAATTCAAGTTCTTTGAGAAAAAAATGACTAGTCTAATTTGTACTCTAGATGGCATATGTACGAAGACGACATCGTACATTATGATCCGTTCAAAAAATTTTCAAGTTCATCAGAATGAAAATGGACATGTCCAATTCATACTCTGGATTACGTACGTATGAACAAGATATCGTATAGTACGATCAGTTAAAAAAAACTTTGAATTCATCGGAACAAAAAGGGACTCGTCTAATTCATACTCTGGACGACACACGTATGAAAGAAGCTTCTTATAATACGATCAGTACTTAGAAAAATTTTCTACTTGTAGTTCATTTGACTACCCGTAGGGGAAAATAGCTGAACAAATCATCCTGAATGAAATAAGATCGTATAGTACGATTAGTTTAAAAAATTTACAATTTTAAACACTCCCCCAATTTGTATGTGCATAGTTACTCAATTACAATCACACTCTCTCGGATTCAATAAAATGAAAAATATAAACTTCATTTATAATAAACCCTAATCTAATCTGATTTGAAGTCTTTAACAATCTGGAGTATGATTTCCCTGAAATGGTAGTACATATAAATAACAAAATAATACATCCAAAATTTGTTAGAAGAAATTGTAATTAAAACAAAAATATTTGGAATCATAAAAAAACATATATGTTGCAAGAATATCAACAATCGAAAAACTAAGTTGCAACTATCTCAACAATCTCCCTCTTTTTAATGATGACAAAATAATTATTGTTTGCGTTAACATGTATACCCTGAATTTCTCCTTAGGTCCCTCTAAGAGAATAAACATGTGAATACAGGGAAATTCCATGAATATCACACCAAATTTTTTTTTTAATTTTTAATACCAACAAATAATAAAAAAAACATAAAAAAAACCAAAAACACAAACAAACATGTAATATAAAATAAAGCAAAACACAAAACAATATTACTCCCCCTTTTGACAACAACTAAAAGAGAATAAGAACGTTGAAATGAAAGATGTCAAATGAAAAACCATAATAATTGATCTTGGAAGAGATTGAAATATAATTGCAATAATAAAGTTAATTATTTAAGTTGAAAAAGAAAGATTCAAAAGTTTTAATTAAGAAACAACTTAGATAAGACAAATTTACCAAAGTCATGAAGCATTCTAGGCAATTAGATAAAGAGGATTATTGCAAAAGTAATGAAATGAAGATTAGTTAATTTCAATTTTCAATATAAAATATAATTAAAAATTATATTGATTTGAATTAAAGATTAAATGATAAAGGAAAGAACATATTCAAGTGGCGACAATGCGCATCTTTTCAAATATTTGTGGTACACTTTGTGCATCTTTTTTATTGGGGAAAATTTTGTGCCTCTTTTCATTATGCGAGCCATTGTGCATTCTTTCTATTTCTGTACATACTGTGCTTTTTTTTGATATAGCACATTTTTTTTATTCGGTCTTTCCAAAATCAATAATCTAAAAAATTAAATTTCTCTAATTACATAAATAATTATATTGAAAAAATAAATAAAAATAATAATAAGACATCAAAATTACAATAATAATATTCAAATTATGTTTGCCAAAAAAGAACATGAGATTGATATCCTTAACATAATCGAGTTATAAGTTAACTTAAATATTTTTGAGAACTTAGATTTTATAATGAAATTAATTTTGTAATGCAGGTTAATTTATAACACTTTTTAGATCAATTAAAACAAATATTTCATATAGGCAAACTCACATTTAAAACTAAAAAACAAAAGCAACTAAATAAAATATGACAATTTTATTGATATCAAATAGATCGAATAAATTAAAGTCATTGATATCAATAAATATAACTTCTAAATAACATAACATCAACAAAAAATTAAACACAAAAATGAATACTACAGAAGAAAATAAACACAGACATTATCATATCATCACATCATTTGGAAGGGACTGGCAAAAGCAACTACAAAGAAATACAACTAAAACTCTGAAGGACCCTGATCTAGAGGAGGAGGCTGGTTGAACACTAAGAAATAGTTATTCATCATAGCTACATTCATGTTCATCAAGTCAAACTGACCTCGGATCCACCCCATATCTTGTTGGTACTGTGCATCCTGCTGATTTAAATGAGTCTGAATTTGATCAAAATGACTCTCAATCCGATCAAATCTCTAGGCCATCTCCTGAGAGTAGTTCTGATCAGGTCCCTGAGCAGGTGCAGGTGCTCACCATTCTCCATTATTATCCTCATTTGAATTCTCATTCCTCCAAAAAAGATATTGAAAAGAGGCATTAGTGAAGTAGATTGACATTTCAGTGGGAATATCAAGATGAATAATGTTGTACTTCTTTTCTTAAATATAGGTCACTAAATATCTTAGAGCAATATTTTTCTTCCTCTTATGAGAAAGAAACACAATTTCAGACATGTTATGAATATAATCCAAAATGAGTTGGGCCTCATCAATTGGTTGTCCAGTCATGTTCAAATAGGTAACGGTGAACAAAAGAGGAGTCATATTTATAAGATCACTAGCCTTTGGAATGATTGAAGTTCTTAAAACATGTTGAATGATCCTAATATTTTGATTTAAAGTGTAGACTATAGCCAAGTGAAAAACTTGAGTTATACCTCTAAGAGTTTTGTTTATCTCAGACCAGTCATAATTGGATTAAGAGGTTAAAGTGTGTGCTCTAGTCCCACGAGTCCTTAAATGAAGAAAGGTTCCTAGTTCTTCCTTCGTGATTTCAACCCTCTATTTTTTAACAAATGATGTTATCTTACTCTCATCCTTACTAAACCTCATATTTGCTAGAAAATAGTGATAAGTTTCTTTGCGGTAAGCATGAATCAAAGTTAAAATGAAAGAGAATTGGGTTGAGGAAAAGAGAGGCATAACAAAAAAAGTGGATATCATCTTGAATCAAAAGTCTTAAAGAAGTGATTTTGGAGGCAATATACCTACATAAGGAATCCTCATTCTCTCTAGACAGGAAGTTGCCATCACGACTCCTGGAGACGATCCCTTAGTTACTCTAGAGCGCTTGTTAGAACTTGCCATTCCTAGGTTGTTGCCTCTTAGAAGGATTCAAGAATGGTTTGGAAGTGAATGAAAATGAATTCTATAACCCTCCTATTTAAAGAAAAATGATCCATCATATAGTACAAAAATGGATTCGTATGTACGATCTTGGGATCGTATGGGATGAAAATTTTTTTGTATGGACGAACGATAATGTCCAAAATGAATCGACTTTTTATAAACACATAATTTACGAGGCATCCTTTCATACAAGATTTTTGACCATACTATCATACAGATGATCATGTGTTCATCTGGGATGATCAGTTATTTAAGATCATTTTAATGTTGGTTAGGTTCGTCCCCCATAGAAAATGACATGTGGATCATACATACGAAATTTTTGTTCGTACGTACGATTAGTTATAACAACTGATTCTAACCAGATAACAACCTACATGCGTACATATGAATGTATATAGATCGTACGGGACGATGATAATATTGTACAGTACGATCAATGTGAAAAACCAAATTTTATGCATTCAACTCCAAAATAACGATTAACATGCTATAGAATTCGCACGGTACCAAAATAATTTCGTACAATACTAATAAAACACTTAGAAAATATAATCTAGGAAAATTTTCTCAAATTCAATCAACCTTACACAAGTGACAAATGTCTAAAATGAAAAACTCTAAAAAAAAAAAACACACACACACACATAAACACATATCAAGTTTGCAGAAAATTTAATCTAAGCATTAAGATCAATCACACCTAACCTTGTTCTCATTGTGGTAAAAGTATCAAAGGCTAGTGATTTTATAAAAATGTATGCATGTTAATTTTCCATTAAAATATGATTCAATTCAATTTCTTCTTTTACTATATGATCCCTAATGAAATTATGCATTATGTTTATATGTTAGGTTCTAGAATGTTGAATAGGATTCTTTGAAATATGAACCACACTAGTGTTATCACAATAAATTGGGACAGTGCTTATTGAAAAACCTAAATCAATTAATTATTGTTTCAACCAAAGAACTTATGCAACAAAACTTCCTAAGGCAATGTATTCAGCTTCAATAGTAGATAAAGCTATGAAATTTTATTTTCTACTAAACCAAGAAACTAAAGAATTTCCTATAAATTGACAAGTTCCACATGTACTCTTACGATCAATCCTACAATCTGTAAAGCCTTAATTTGAATATCAAACAATTTCAAATGAAGAGTTATACTTAGGATACCAAATCCCTAAGTTCTTAGTTCCTAAAAGATATCTAAAAATTCTTTTTACTGCTGTCAAATATGAATTTTTTAGATATGATTGATATCTAGCACACAAACAAACACTAAACATAATATGTGGTCTGCTAGCTGTCAAATAAAGCAAAGATTCAATAATTCCTCTAAATTTCTTTTGATCTACAGATTTTCCCTTTGGGTCCTTATCCAACTAAAATGATGAACTTATTTGTGTACGTATTAGTTTAGCATTATCCATTTCATACTTCTTGAGGATGTTCTTAACATACTGACTAACTAAGAAATGTTCCCTCCTCAATTTACTCAATGCTAAAATTAAGAAAATAACTTAAATCTCCCATTAAACTCATCTCAACTTCACTACTCATCATTTTAGAAAATCAACACAAAGATTTTTTATTTGTAGACCAAAAAATGATATCATCAACATAAATTTGAACAATGAGTATATCTTATCCTAATTTCTTCAAAAAGAGAGTAGTGTCCACACTTACTTTTATAAAAGACATCTCTAATAAAAAAGTACTTAACCTCTCATACTAAGTCCTAGGTGCATGTTTCAATCCATACAATACCTTTTTCAATTTATATCATGATTAGGGAATTTATAACTTTCAAAACTTGGAGGTCGTTCAACATAAATATCCTCTTATATCACCGTATTCAAAAACACATTTTAACATCCATTTGAAATAATTTGAATCTTTAAAAATAGGCAAAGGCTAACAAAACCCTAATTACTTTAATTCTTGCTACATGGGCAAAAGTCTTCTTAAAATCAATCCCTTTAATTAGATTATACCCCTTAGCCACCAATCTAGCCTTATTTCTAACAACAACTCCTATGTAATTCATTTTATTCTTAAATACTCACTTAGTTCTAACTACACTTTGATCTTTTGGAATTGCAATTATTTTCCAAACACTATTCCTTGCAAACTGATTTAATTCTTCTTACATGGCTAAAATCCAAAATTCATCCAAAAGTTCCTGATTTATATTTATAGGTTCTATCATTGAAATAAAGGCATAATGATTGATTTCTTTACTAAGTTCTCACCTAGTCCTATCACCCTCACTAGGTTCACATAAAATTAACTTCTTAGGGTGGTTTTTTGAAAAGTTCAAATCTCTAGGCTTTGGGTTTTCTTGTTCCAAATTTTTATTCAAATTAATCTTCTTAATCTTTTGGGAGTTGTTTTCTATATCATCCTTGTCAATCTTGGCTCTTCCAAAATTCCAGATTCATAAAATACAACATCAGTGGTCTCCTGAACTACCAAAGTTCTTTTGTTAAATACTTTATATGATTTTCCAATACTAGAGTATCCAAGAAAAATTCCTTCATCTGTTTTTTGATCAAATTTTCCTAAAGGAGATTTACCATTATTATAAATGAACACCTTTCACCCAAAGATATGTAAATATGACAAATTAGATGTTCTCCTTTTAATAAGCTCATAGGGTGTTTTATTTAATTTTGACCTTATGTTCACCCTATTCATAACATAACATGCAATACTAACTACTTCAGCCCAAAAATAGACGATATCTAGGATGATCTATTCAAAAACCTTAGTTACTTCTAGACGATAAATATCGGCCAGCTTGTATTAAGGGCGATGCTCTGGATGATTTTCCTCTGATTTGAACTGATCGTCCTGGACGATCGTGAGATCGTCCTGGATGATCAAGCCAATTTTCAATCGTCCAGTTTGCATTCACAGCGATGCTCTTGCCGATCTCATGGAATTTGTACTGATCGGCCAAGATGATTTGTATATCGTCTTGGATGATATTGTCGGCAACTTGCAATTAATGAGCTCATTTGAAGCTTTTCTATTTAAGGGCTCTTGTTCAACATTTTTGAACAATCTTTTGCTGCTGCCTTGACCTGAGAAGACCTTGAGGAGAGAAAGAGAGAGAGAGGTGAAGAGAAGAGAGAGATCTTTGAGGGGCTGTGAGGGGGATTCATAAGGTTGGCTTTCAAGGTCGCTCTTCTTTCTTCATCGTTCTAGAGTTTCCCATACCGTGGAAGGGTCGGTAGAGGTAAGGATTCAGCATCTGATTGTGGTTCTCTGTTCCAAGCTTCAGGAGAAGCAAATAGGAGATTAGGTTTCTTCTTGCCGGGGTGGCAAAAAGAGGTTTTTCTTTGTAAGGCTTCTCGCCTAGCTTGGGGGCTAAAGGAGAGTCACGAGTGTAGTGCAATACTCAGAGGGCTCTCCAGGAGTAGGAACGTAGGTCGAGTTTGAGCCGAACCAACTAATAATTTATGTGTTCTTATTTTCTTGCTTTCCGGCACTTAATTTAATGCACTTATTTTTGTGGTGTATTTTGTTTATGTGATTTTTACTTCTTTGTGAAACTATGATTTTAAAATACGCAAATTTCACCCCCCTCTTGGTTAGCTTGGGCCAGTTCTATAGGGCTTAACATCCCTAATGAACTTTCAAGTGTTATCAGAGCGGGATTCATAAAAATTAGTTTGAAAACTTTTTGAATTTTGATCCATGGCTAACTTTGGGAATCATAACACTACAAAAGGGTATTCTATTACCTGACCTCCCCTGTTCGATAACCTACCTTTTGATTTCTGGAAAACCTGCATGTCAACGTTTTTATAATCTACTAATTATCGCATGTAGATGCTTATCAAAGAAAGTTATTCTCCACCTTCTCGTGAAATTAATGGTGTTAAAACTGAAATTGCTTTTACTGAATGGACTTTCGATGAAAGAGATTTAGCCCAATTAAATGCAAAATATTTGAACTATTTTTTCTCTGCTTTAAAATCTGAGGATTACATGCGTGTTTCTACTTGTTCAACTGGTAAAGAGATTTGGGATAGGTTATGTATCACTTATGAAGGAACCAATGAAGTGAAATAATCTCGTTTGAATATTTTCTTGCATGACTACAAACTTTTTCGTATGAAACCATCTAAATCTATTTCTGACATGTATACTAGGTTAACACAGATAGTCACTTCACTGCATGCATTAGGAAGAGAACTTTCAAACTATGAAAAAGTAAACAAGATTTTGAGATGCTTGCCTTCGTCACATGATGCTAAACTCACCGCAATCACTGAATATAAGGATTTGAGCACTTATTCTATTGATAACTTACTTTGCTCACTCATTGCTTACGAGCAAGGGGTGAATCAAAGAAATCTTGATGCAGGTGAGAAGAAGATGGAGAAAATAGTTGCACTGAAGGCGCACAAATCCGACTCCGATTCTTCCGGGTCTGAGAGCGATGAAGTTGCCTTCATCACAAGGAAATTCAAAAGATTTCAAAGGAAGAAGCAAAAGCATCATTGGAGAAAAGGTAAGGATAACAAATATTCTAAAGGATCTTCTGATGTTGTTTGTTATGAATGCAGGAAGCCTGGGCATGTGAATGCCGATTGTCCTACACTTCAAGATCACTCAAGCAAAGAAAAAGAAAAGGGTGAGGAGAAACCCAAGTTTAGGAAGGACAAGAAGAGAGTCCAAAAGACATTCTGGGAAGAATCTGGTACTTTTTCCTCTAAGACTGAACCAGAGGAAGAGACAACAAACCTGTGCTTAATGGGGGAAGATCATCTTGAGCAAAGTGAGGAGGAAGAGGTATGTAAACCAACATATGATGAATTGTTTAAGATTTGAGAGAAAATCCATGCATCATACAAAAAACTTAAGAAGACTCATGCTAACTTAAAATTGGAACTTGTGAATTTACAAAAAGAGTATGAAGTTATTCTTAAAGATCATTCAACGATTGATTCTAATCACATGGTTCTTCTTGATGAATTTGATGATTTGAACAAAAAGCACTCAGAATTAATTGATGAGAATAAAGCATTAAAAGTTTCACACACCTCTCTTCAATCTGATTTCAAGAAATCTAAAGAGAAAGAGAAAAGCTTGAGGGTTGAGAATGATGTTCTAATAAATACAAAATTGAGGATTAAAAATGAATTATCTACAGTTAAGAAAACTTGGATGATGCCTACTCTTGATCAAAAGCCAAGACCTAGGAAGAGGCATTATAACTCAAACTATTTAAGAAATACTTTTCCTGGAGTTAGATGTTTTTTTTTGTGGCATGCTAGGACACATCTCACACACTTGCACCATTCACCATAGTACACATTGGGTATGGAAACCTAAGGTACATGATTCACATCATACCACACCTGCATTGTATTCTACTTTTCATGAGAAGGGATCCAAACCAGTTTGGGTTCCTAAATCTGACTGTTGTTAAGTTTTGCAGGGGTGCTCTCACCAAAGACCTCATGAGAGCATAGGATAATTGGGCATATGGAGGCTCGCAGCTCATAATTGCTTAAACTTGCTGCTTTGTAATTTCTTGAAATGTTTTTTAATTAGTTTTGTGTTATTTTTGTTGTGTGCTAGCATTTTGGTGTTTTAGATTGTTTTATTTTCGCTTCGCTTTTATGTTTGGTTTTCTATATCGTTAGTTTTTTTTAAGCTTTTAGATTTTGGAGATTTAAAGCCATTGATTATCATATTTAAATAGGTCAAAGGGAGAATCACTGTTGATGGTTTCCCTCCCTTAACCTCTTTTAGTAACATAATTTTCTTTTCTAGATAAAAGTCTATCTCATATTAACAACTGGTTTTTGAAACTAAGATTCTTTTTATCTTGCTACAATAATCTATCTTGTGTGTAATATCCAAAGTTCTTATATATCTTTCAAGTTAAATGAAATCTTGCCATTGCATTTATCACATGATTATGTTTTTGTTTTGTGACTTGTTCTTCCCTATGTTAGAGAGAGAGCTCCTATTCTCTAATATTTGGGGGATATACTCACAACTAAGGTTCTTTTTAAGGGTTTTGTTAAAGAGAACTTAGCTTGAAAAAATTAAGAGGGAAAGTTGAAAAGAAGCAAATTTGAAATGAAAAATATATATATATA